>NC_035171.2:16265286-16543383 GCF_001659605.2 Manihot esculenta
TCTACCTCATAAATAAAGTTCGGCTAGTAGAAAAATTAACCTAAGACATCGTAATATAAATTTCACGAAAAAGTGTACTCCATCAGAAAGTTAATCTAAGGTTTGTAAAGTCTAAGGTACAGCACTGACCTCGAAGAAGAGCCCGGTGTCCCTGAGACTTAAAGAAAAACAAAGCTAAGGCAAAATAAAAATAAAAATAAAACTCAAAAACTTCGAAGAAACAAAAGATAGGAAGATAATAAGGTATCCAACAGACAAAAAATAATAAGTAATACAACAAATAAGACGGTCTACAGGTAAAACAAGTCGGCAAAACACCAGCTCAGCACAATTCAACATGAAAATAGCCTAACTATAAAGCAACCGAGCTCACAGTGCAAATAGGCTCACAGGCTAAAAACATGCGAAAATAGCCCGAGAATAAAGCAACTGAGATCACGGCACGGATGGGCTCACAACACGCGAAAATAGCTTAAATGTAAGACAACTACGCCCATAACGCGAATGGGCTCACGAGTTAAATATGTTAAAATAAACTAAGTATGACATAATCAACTCGTGGCCCACAAGAGATCACAGGAAAATAGCCTAAGTACCCCAGTAAAAACAAAGAAAGGCTCACAGGCCAAGTATATAATAAAAGTTTAGATATATAACTGAGCTCACAGCCCAGGCAAATCCACCAGGTAGATTGCGCAAAGGACAACCTAAATTCATTAACACAGCCTAAGCGAACTAAACAAGTCAGGCTTACAAGCTGAACATACAGCTCAAAGTACTTTACGCCAAAATAAGCTAAAACAGGTTCATAAGCAAAAAAAAAATGAAGATAGTTCAATACATAAGCGCAATCAAACTAAGTCCCAAAGGACTAAACAGCTCGGAAGAGTACAGAAAGTCACAAATTTAAAAATGGTCTAAGTATACAAGCAGAAATACACTGAGAAGGAATTTACGAAGCTATTAACATCTACAGGTCATCATACACAGAGGTTCAAGTCAGAGAACAGAAGGAAAAACATAATAAATAGAAATGAAAATAAGTATGCAAAAGAAAATATCTTCATTCATTTATTTGAATGTGTTATAGAGATAGCAGGGGAAGGGGAGCCTGAACTAACAAGGTCGTTCAGGGGCTTATCTACAGCATCCTCCCCTTGAGGTCCAGCTGGCGGGCGAGGAGCCCTCTTGGGCAGGGAGTTGTCGTCCTCTCCATAGCACACCTCCTCGCCATCAGAATCGACTTCAGGAGCTCGCAGGATTGCTAACAGAGCGGAGCGGGCATCTCTAGCTGCCTTCAGGCCCTAATTGTAGCCAGAAGCGTACATGCGAAAGGCCTCCCTATATACTTTCTCCTTCATTTCATTAGAGGCCTTGTATTCTTCAAGGCGCGCTTCACAGGCTTGGTGAATCTTGGCCTTCAGTTCAGTAGAATCCTTATACTCCTGGAGACGATCCTCACAGGCCAGTTGGACCCTGTCTTCAGCAGCCCCGGCATCCCTCAAAAGTGTAGAGCATCTCTCCTCCAGAGCGATGACCTCTTGGCGAAGTTGTTGTTGTTGGAGACGGGACTCCTTTGCCGCAAAGGACATGCCTTTCAGGTCCTCGACATATTTATTTAGTTCCTGCCGCAAGGTATCCACATGGGCCAAGGCCTCATCACGTTGAGCTCGGGCTTAATCACGCTGCTGGCAGGCCTCTCTCAGGGAAGACAACTGAGACAAGGCCTCGTACTGTTGAGACTCAGCCAAAGAGACACGCTCGGCAGCCTGAGCCTCCTCCTCCCTCATGCCTCCTAATTGCTTAGTAAGGTCTTCAACGATCCTTTTAGAGGCGATGAGTTGCCCTCGAGCATCACCGGTGGTAATGATATTCTCGTCCCTCCTCTCCTCGGCGATGCACTGCTCCACCGAGCTCTGGAAGGATCGATTCCTCGTGTCAATCTCGAGGAAGATCCCGAAAGCCTAAAGTAAAATAGAGTTAGAGAAAGCAAAATTACTAAAAATACCCTTAAGGAATAGTGACTTATCATGAGGAACATCTCCCTTAGGCTGTCTCTAAGGTCATCCAGAGAGCGAGTATTAAACGCGGCCTGCTGATTGGTGGAGCGAGCGAGGTGACTAATGAGAGAGTGGAAGCGAGGATCCGAGGCATCCGAAGTTCCCTTAAACATCCAGTTGCAAAGCATTTTGGCCACAGAAGCTGGCAAAGACTCTAAAGTCACCTTGGTGGTGTTGAGGAGCTCGTTGTTAGGAGTTGAGGACAGCTGCTCCACGACTTGTTTCCCTTTGTTTACGAAGGAAGGGGGAGCAGTCTTCGAAGGTCCTACTGTGCATGCCTTCTTAGCAGCCCGGCCCTCAGGGGAGACCTTAGGAGTCTGGGCCCGCTTACCAGCAGCCCCACCAATCATGACGGCAGTAGCGGCCTGGCGGGATTGGATCGCCAGAGGAGCAACTTCGGTCCCCCCTTAGAGCCACTCTCAATAGACTCGTTAATAGTGATGGGCTCCCGGGAGGCTGGACTGGAGGTTGGCTTAGGCTTCGAAGTCGCCGCAGAGTTGGATGAGGTCGAAGCCTTGACAGGAGTGGAGGCCCTTGAGGCCGCGGACCGAGAGCCCCTAGCTTCAGGCACCAACGCCTGAGAAGAAGCAGGAATGGCAGCCGACTTGCCACAGTAGGAGTGACCACATGGAAAACTTCACGGGTCACATCTACAATTGTCCGACCTACCTTGAAGGCCTCTAGAGTGGCCTTCATACTCTCCCTGGACATAGTAAAATTTTTGGGCGGCCTGATGTTGTCCATTGGCACAGTGGAGATTGAAAATATGAAAACATCATGAGTCAAAGCAAAGAACAATAAAAAGAAAACACAACCAAGAAAAAAAGAAAAGAAAAAGATAGGAAAATAGTTATTAACGAGTACTAGCTTCCCAGCATTCCCGGAAGTTAGACATGAACATGCACTTCTCGTCATCATACTTTTTTTGGACAGAGTTCAGTCGAAGAAGGCAAATCTGGTCTACCAAGGGCAGCCGAGGAAGGTCGTTACAGCCTTGAGGGACCTCCCTCCAGGAGAGATCAACATTCCAGTTGATCCCTAAGCCTTCCTTCAACTCTACTCCCACAAAGGCCTCAAGCAAGCCTTTTATTGAATCTTTGTATCCTGCGAAGATAAATAACCCTCCCCGGAGAGCAAAGTAATAAAACCCATGATTGGCTTGGACTAAATGGAAGAAGGTGGAGAACAGAGTGACAAAAGGGGCAAAATCCTAGCACAAACTGATTGTTTCAAAAGAACACATGAAGGGGATGGAATTCGGGGATAATATGCGAATGGTCACTCCAAAGTGACGAAAGACCTTAATAAAGATGGGGGTGAAAGGAAAGGTTAACCCGAAGTCGCGTTGCTTAACATAGAAAATCAAGCTGCGACCCTATTGGGGTCTATCAAACCTACTGGCGAAGGAATAGGGAGGACAATCCTCCCACTGCGAAGAGGAGTTATAATCCTATAAATGGAGGTGTCTATGTATTCGTCGGAGAAAAAATTGGAAAGAGTGGAAGGGGTAACCGTGGACGTCAGATCCACAATATCGAGGATTCTAACAGCGGCCATAGGGAGAATGGAGACGTACCTTAGGAGAAAATTTGCAGAGAGGAGGAAAGACATATTAAGGGAAGCGAGTAAGAGGAAGAGTCTAGAACAAAACTGAAAGCACAAATTCGAAATGGGAAGAGGCGGAGAAAAGACGTTCTAGTAAAGGCACACCTAGAGCCACGTAGTAATAATTGGGGGTCTTGGGATTTATCCCTTCATTAATCATGAAATAATTAATGAGCGGGCAAAGGGGCACTTAATAATCCCTGGGCCTCGGATCTCCTGTTCGGGACAAGCCCACAACAAAAAAGCTCGGCCTGACTTCAATGACCGCTTAAACGTGCCGGTTCGAAGTCGGCTTAAGGTCCACTTCAGAAGGTCTGACCAGGTATGTCTTGAGCTCAATAGAAAAAAGGGGCTCGGTTTCGCCCGTTAGTTAAGCCCATGGGCAGCAGACTCCTCATATTCAGGATCCTACCATGGGAAATGCATAAAAGAATTAAATGGGCGTCTGACGCTAGAGGGAGAGATAGTGCGCCCATACGTACAGTCTTGCATGGTAACAACAAGGTACTATAGCATGATGATAGTTACACGTTGCAAAATGACAAAAGGGAAAAGATTAAGAGGACACAAAAAAAAAATGGAAACCAAGGACACTCACTCATACCAAAATCCTACTTTTTTCTGGATCTCATATTATCAGGTAGCAAAGAAGCTATTCTAAATTCCGTGGAACTTCAAAATTTTAAACTTAAATTCATCAACATTTGTTAAGGAATTAAGTGCAGAGAAACAAGATGTAAGCTTTATTACACCAAACAAGTAGAGATTTATACTCATATATTTGTATGGATGAAACATGTAAGCTTTATTACACCAAGCAAGTAGAGATTTATAATCACATATTTATATGGATCATAATAAAAGGATTTATAATCATATTTTTTTATCAATAATATTTTTATTGCCAAAATGTTCCTGTACAATCAAAACCATCATAAATAAATAATTCCAATGCCACCCCATTTACAAAAGAATATAGCAAGCCATTGTCCCCAGCAGCAACATATAAGCTAACAAATGAGCTACACACCCAACAACAAGCCATTTCATTCTGCACAATCCTATATACATATGTATTACATCACACAAATACATAGAATAGCTAGCAGTGCACAACAAGCATAAATCTCATTCCACTCTCCCCAAATAGTAAAATATTAGCGATTAGGACAAAACACATCATAGCAAGCATCCCATTCCCCTCTTCCCCATACATCAAATGCAAATGCAAAAACATATGATGCAAGAATGAACAGCAAATGTAGAAAAAAAGAATCCCTTACAGCAAAACTCTTACATTTTACGCAGCCAACAATTTGAATTTATAATCATATTTTACAAAATCAAAATTATAAAAACATAAATGAAAATTTTCTGATCTAAATAATACAATAAATCTTTGCTGATCAGAGGCGGTAGTTAATAGCCGCACAAAGTGGAGCTGTTGCGTGGGTCGCCATCGCTGGTGGAAGGAGGAGCTTTCGTGAGCGACGAATCATAGGTCTGGAGGAATTGCACGTCTGAATATCGCCTGATGGGGTAGTCGCACGCCTCACTCCACGTCGCTCATCGTTGCTACTTGTCGTCTTGTTGCTGCTCACGCCTAGCTGGTCGCTGGTGGAAGGAGGAGAGAGGTTATGTCGCTCTTGGCAAAATGAAAGAGTTGTATCGAGGTTTAGAGAGAGGCGGCGGCTGCAAAGCATAACGGGGTGTTTAGGTTTTTTTTTTTTTTTTTTTTGTTCCTTTTAAAATGGTTTTTAAACTTATTTCTGATAGACGCGACAGAACTTATTACGTCAAAATAGCAACTAATTCCGTCGCTTAACTGATGTTAATAAGCCGGAAAAAATGTTGATTTGATTTTCGTCATTAATCTGTGGTTTTATTCGTTGCAAACTTTCTTCGATGCATTATAAATTCGTTCAAAATTTTTGTCGCAAATATTAAGGGTGAATAATATTCAATTCAAACTTAAAAATAGACCGAACCGGATTTATTTAGAAATTCGGTTCAATTTTTTATTCATTTCAGTTCGGTTCGTTTTTTAATTTTAAAAATTTTAATTAATTCAGTTCGATTCAGTTTTTATCAGAATAAAAAATTAAAAAAATTAAATCAAACCAATTAGTAATAATAGTATATTATTTTTTATAATATAAATAGATTAGACATAATTAGACATAATTAAAATTAAAATTAAAATATTTCAAATAAATTTTAGAATATTGAAAATAAAGTGTAAAAAATAAAAATTTATTAAAAAGTTCAACTGATCAAATCAAATTGAATCATATTGATTTGATTTGATTCGATTTCTGTCTAGAATCAATTCAATTTTCACAAATATTAACATTTTGATTTTTAGTTTATTCAGTTCGTTTCGGTTTTGAATCGAACCGACTGAATGCTCACCTCTAGCAAATACTTTTTTTTGTAGTTTATATAAAATTAATTATAATATATATAATTGTAATGTCAAAAATATTCAAATGACATTCAAATAATTAATCTGAAATTAAAATAAATTTATTAGGATGGTGAAAAATTCAAACGAAAAATCAACCTATAAACTTATTTGATATTATTGAAAAAGATTAAAATTAAAGTGAAATATACTATAATTTGACTTTGGTTAAAATTAGCATGAGTGAACTTAATTAAGTGATTAAAGAAGTGAAAAAAAGTCTAAATATGAAAAAAAAATTGAGAGCTATTGTCCAATTAGGAGAAATTTAGAGTAAAATGTATAAAATAAGATATTTTTAGCAAGATTTAATATAGACCTGATAACGGTTGTCGAAACCGTAAAAAATAAACATATTAAAAAATCAACAAAATAAATTGCGGATAGTGGCAATAGGGTCGAACCACAGGGAATTGACACTACGGATTTTCCTAATAATGACTTGGTTAAGAAAATAACAAGTAAATAAAATAGGGAGGTTTTGTTTTGAAGATGTACTAAAGCTAATTAACAATAAAAAGCAAATAATTTAAAGATGAGTAAATCAATAAGAGAAAAGCTTCTAGTTGAAGTATGGATCTATTTCAGATTGTTTAGAATTGATCATTGATTCTTTAACGCTCCTATTTATTCCAATAAATTAGTTTAGGATGTGGAAGACGCTTCTCACAATCCAAATTCCTCCTTAGTTCTAGTTTGATTAGGAAACGTTCGCTAATCAAACACTAGTTAACAAGTTGCCAAGGAACGTCCTTGGGGCTTTTAGCATCGAACAACTGTTAACTGCATTAAGACTTAGAGAAACCTAATTCTAACATTGCCAACCGCGTGGTCAAGTTTAGATTATGCAACTTGATTAAATGTGTGTTTAAATAATCTAAGCAATTACGGACCTAAATTATTCAAACAATTGTTACTCAAGCAATTAAAAGCAATAGGCCTAAATTGATTGTAAAAGCAAAGCAACAATTATAGAAAGGTCAAATAGCATAAATATTGAAAATAAATAGAAGTTTAACAATGGAGATTTAAATCTCCCAATTCATCCCAAATCTGAATTTTTCAACTTCAACTAGAAAATATGGAAATTAGCCACTCATGGTGGACAAAAATCACAAAAGAAAGAAGAAAGAAAAGAAGGAGACAAGCTGTTGTGTTTTCTGCAGAATTGCTGAAGATGAGATGCCCCTTGCTGGTTTGGAGGCTGCTTCTTTTATAGGTGAGGAATCCCAATCCAATTAGGTTTTGGAATCCCTTCTTGATTTGGTTTTTGATTCCTCTTTTGATATTGAATTTAATTGCAAATGGAATTCCTTAGGTGAAAAACTCTTTCGTGGCTTTTGGAATTGTGTTGGCAGTGATTGAGTTGGATTTAGGCTTCTCAAAATTCGAAATTCTGTTTTCTGAACAATTTTCCACTCTGCTGTCAATTTTTGCTGTCAGTGTGATCGGGGCGGTGATTTAGGCAGATCGCTGCCCCAATCGCTTCCTGTGAATCAGTCCAGTTTTCAGCTTTCTGTCTCTGCTTCCTCCGCTTGATTTGGGCAGTGATTTGGGCAAGTTACTGACCCAATCACTTTTCTGTCATTTTCTACACTTTTTCTCCAGTTTTTTAATTTCTTTCTTCTCTGTAAAAATAAAGTAAAAACCATAAATTAAGCTAAAAATTGTGTAAATAAACAGTAATAAAGATAATAAAAATGTGGCTAAATTATGCTTGATCAGACCCTTAGATTAAATTGCACATGGCTAAATAATGGCCATCCAAATTAGTAATTCTAAAATAATATAGAAAAAGCCATCATCTTCTTCTCTTTGTGGTAGCCGAAACCTTGAGAGACAAATTCTCCATTTGCTCCATCATTCCCTACCCTAAATTTCACTTAATTTTTATCCAACCCCAACTCTCATTCCATCTTAAATCTCTTTACTAGCTCCAAATCCAAGAAAATGAAAGAAACAAGGAGAAAATTAAGAAAGAAAGTTGTATGAATAGTAATCAAGTGTAGAGATTTCAAAGATATGTTAGGAGTTTTTTATGTAGGAATATTTTTTATGATTTTTAAATGTATATTTATGGAGGTTATTGAATTAATATGATTTCTTTATTTATATTTCATGAAAAAGAAGTTGAAAGGAATAGTAGAGAATTAAAGTTTGAGGAGGTTTTTAGAAGTTTAAGGTTTGTGCTCACTTTACTTGAATAAATTTAAGAATTTTTCAATTATATGCAATTTGAAAATCTTCTTTCTTGTTAGAATTGATTAAATGAGTATTATTTGAGTTATATGGAATATTATAAGCTGGAATAATGCTAGAATTGATAGAAAGAAAATTTTGGTATTAATATGTAATTTGACTAAAAATCAAGTCATGGACCAAGTGAAACTTTATTATTTTTTGGATAGGATTGTAAATTAGCTAAAATATAGTGATATTAAAAAATTGATGGACTAAAAGAGAAATTGGAAAGAGGAAAATTAGCTTGGTAAAAGTTAAGTTTGGACTAAATAAGGAAAATTACTTATTAAATGTTAAATGATGTAATTCGGGTTAAATTAGAGCTAAAGGAAGGTTGTTTGGACTAATAGAAAATATTGAATTGGGTTGAATAATTGATTGAAAATCTATTAAGGATCAAAGTGGAATTAAGCCTATGAACTTAAATTAATACTATGAGAAACTAGGATGAAAGTGTAAATTATTGAAAATTATGTAGATTAAAGATAAAAATGTCATGTATTTAAAAGTAATTTTGCAAGGGTTTGAATGAACATAATTAAAATTCTGTAGGAGCTAGCAGTTCAATTATAAAGATAAAATAGAAAAAAAAATTAAAAGAAAAAGAAATGAGTGATTTGGTGTAAATGTGATAAATAGAAAAAAAAAATATTGGATTAGATGAAAAGATAAATTAGTTAAACTAAATTAGAGATTAAATTGTAAAGTTTACTATTTATATAAAAATATTTTAATTCATAAATGTAAAATGATAAAGTGTTATAGATGAAACATATTTTAAGACTACAATTTCTTTAAAAAATAAAGACCACAATATATTAAATAATTATTTTCATAATTAATATTAAAATAATGGTTAATATATAATCTTAATAAATTTAATAGGAATTGTGAGTTAATTTAAAGGTATGACATATTATATTCAGATCTAGATTATATTAATTTTAAAGATATAATGAGGTATCTCATTAGTGTGGTGGATGTGTCGTGTCACTGTAGATATAAATTTACTTTTCGAGTCATATAGTTATTTAGCATTTTTTGTTTTATAAATATAATTTTTTTAATTAACTTAAAATTTTTATTTAAATTTATAAAGGTTGAAAAGTAAATAAAAATAAAAAAATATTAAAAGAAAATAAAATTATTTACATCATGTAAAAATAATTATAAAATTAAAATATAAACAATTAAAATAATTATATGAGTCAGAATATTTTAAATTATATGATTTGTTGGCATTTATTTAATTTATGATTTTAATTAAATTTTTATTTAAAAAATATTGAGTATCATTAAACATAATGTTTAGTTTGTAGGAATTTTCTTCTCTTCTAAGTCGTTAATAAAGATATTATATTACTGGATTTATATCAATTAAAAAGTTACATCAGACTATTTTTAAATATATTTTAAATTTTTATATTGTTATTACATATAGATTGTAATAAACATTATATAAAGAAGTTTACTTTAGCATAACTACATAGTTATGTGATATAAAGTGTTGTATTAAGATTTAATGAAAAATAATATTTGAAGAGCTTGAGATTTTTTTAAAAGGTAAAAGGATTAAGGTTGAAATTTATTTGAAGCATAAATTTTACTATTTATAAGCGAAATGAAATCTATATTATAAAAAAATTATATCGGATTTTCTATAAAAAAATAATATTATGAATTATATATTATAATAATATTCAATAAATATTAAAATAAACTATCCGAAAGACTATTAAAATATTTATGAACATAATGAATTTTTCTTTTCAGTTGGGTTATTGTAAACCTTCCGTTTCCTTTTTTTATAAACTTTCATACCTTCATGTGGATTTCAATGGGTGAATTTAGGAACTTTAAAGATAGTAAAAATCTCTTTCGTTCCCACAGACGGCGCCAATTGATAAATCTGATTTTCTCTTACTCCATAATAGATCTGGTTTTCTTCTTGCTCCATCATATGGGTCTATCATATGGGTCTCTCAATGTTCGGTTTGATGAAAGGACCTACAAAACAAGGAAATATAGTCAGAGGTCTACCGGGATGCCCCCGGTGGAGACCCTCCGACTTTCAAGTCAGATTCATGAACTAAGGTAGTATGGATCGGTAAGAGTTACCGAGAAAAATAAAATAAATAAAAAAATATATATATAGCCCCCAAGAAGCAAAAAGGGAAGACCCCCTCTTTTTTTACCTGCCCCTACTGTTCCTGCTACTGTGCTACATGTCTATGTCATTTAGACCCGTACGTACGGACGTGTCAGACCCTCTTTCTACTCCAGGCGGCCATTTAATTCCTCCGACGCGCGTGCGGACAAGGCTGCGAAGTGACTGGACTAGCTCCTCTCCCTCACATCACACATCGGGCTGAGGTTCTTCCTGCTAGGTCTAGGCTCGCGGATAACTCATCCGGCCCGATGTATCTGGGTCGAGGGAGATGCTGAGTTGGTCAGCCTAAGGAGCGCTTGATGGGTTTAGACCATTGTTCTCCTCTTGGGCCCGACCTCGCCCAGGTAAAGGAAGCCTGATGGTCATCAACTACCTTGACAAGCATGCAAGAAGGATGAGCCAAGAAAGTATTTCCCTTTGAAGACCTTTACTAATAGCAACTGAGCTAAAAAATAAGACGACATCCTTGTTTAGCTAGTAATACTCTGTTAAAGCATTTCATATCTCTAAAATCAAGCCCTACATTCAATTTTGATTCGCACATATGGGATCAGGATACCAAGTGGATTCTCCTCTCTTCCTTCAATTGTCCCCATAAAAAGTTAGACATTCAGCTATTCTTTTGTTGACAAATAAAGGAGGGAAAGCAGAAACACACCATAGCATAAACTGGGATAGCAGTACAGACGGCTTTGATAAGGACTTCTTTCCTCCCTTTGATAAGAGCTTTTCCTTCCATCCTGAAAGCTTACCATCCATCCTTTCTACCAAGAAATTAAAAGCTTGCTTCTTAGATCAAGGGATATCAGAAGGCAAACCAAAGAATCGATCATGAGAATCGATATTAGTAATAGACAAGATAGAAGCTATCTTTTGCTTAATATTCCTAGGAGTGTTGGGGCTAAAGACAAGAGCGGACTTGTTAAGGTTAATTGATTGCCCGCTTGCTCTTGAATATTGCTAGAGGATTTGCTTAATTATCATAGCTGGTTAATTAATTGTTGCTTTCTCTTGAATATTGCTCAAGGGTTTGCTTAATTATCATAGCTTCTTCCACAGAGGCATTAGAGAAAAGGATTGAGTCATCGACAAACAACAAGTGAGACACTGAAGGACCATGCCTGGAAACTGCCAAGCCTCGTAAACCTAATCTCCTAATGGCAAAGGAGAGCCCTTCCACATAGAAAAGAAAGAGATAAAGGGGAGAGGATCCCCCTGTCTCAATCCTCTAAAAAGAATAATAAAATCAGAGAGGTGATCGTTAATCTAAATAGAGTAGGACACCGTAGTTACACATTGTAGAATCCCACCTATCCATTTCGGATGAAAGTCAAAATATTTTAACATATGATGAAGGAAATCCCATTCCACGCACTTATACGCTTACTGACGTCGAGCTTTACCACCATCCCATAATTCTTTCCCCCTCTTTCGAAGCTTAAGACTATGGATCATCTTATGGCTGATAAGGATATTGTCAAAAATCAGTCGATTCATGATAAAAGTATTTTGTTCTTCACTAATAATAGAATCCATATGAGGTCTTAGTCTATTAGCAAATACCTTGGCAATAATTTTGTGTAGAACATTACATAACCCAATAGGGCTATGAGAAGAAATGAAGAATACCATGAGAAGAAATGAAGAATTTCTCATTAATGATAAAAAATGATTACAAAAAATGTACAACCCGTCAATCTAAGCTTCTACTATTTATACAACTCTTAACTAATCTAGAATCTTCCATTCTAACTAACTATTAAAACAGAATTGGCGCTAAATTTTGTGTAACAGCCCGGAAACCGGTACCCTTCCGTAACGGTTCCAAACTGTTCGGCACTAGGATCCAGATCGGCTTAAGGCCGCCTAGACCCGTAGTAAGCCTGACATTCCTTCTATACATCTGGTCTAATCCTTTACATGATCACTCTTTTCATAAAACTTTATACCTTTAAATGCCCCAGGCTTACCCCGAGGGACTGTGATTAAAAACTCTTCTTTCATTTTTTCCAAGCTCAACGCATGCATGCTCTTATTTATTAAGCTTGGCCATAAAATCCTCTGTAAGACATTTCATTCTTCCTTAAAACATCTTTTCTCTTTAAACTTACTCGTTCTTGAAAACATTTCATACATCATGAAAACATATCCTTTCTTAAAACTCATTGATCATGTACCCCTTATAGGATTAGCCAACCATAGACATAATATCACTCTACACATTAGGCATAGCACATCTCTAAACCATATTTCATATACTCTTCATAGCTTTACTTTATCTCTTTACATTCATACATCTCATGTCCATACATTCTCATGTCCACAACTATACTATACATGCATACAAACATAACATATCCTCACTTACATTACCCTTACATAACCATCTATTCCATTACATCTCAAACATAACTCTTCATTACTTTAGTCTCTACCATCTTTAACTTCTCATAGCTCCTTCCTATTATCCATCACTATAACTGGCCCTGCAAAAATGGGAATAGGGGAGAGGGATGAGCTTCTAAAGCCCAATGAGCGGAAACCATGAAAACAATTCATAAAAACATATGCTCTCATGCTATGCATCACATCACAACAATACACATCAAGGAAGAAGTTGTCACCTATAGCCCTCCACATATTTGACTCATGTATCACTTAACTTTTCTCCTGAAAAACGTTTTGTCAGGGCGATTAGGCCTCCTGACTAATTCCTGAAAACATTTTGTCAGGGCGATTAGGCCTCCTGACTGATTCCTGAAAACATTTTGTCAGGGCGATTAGGCCTCCTGACTGGCTTCTAAAAACGTTTTGTCAGGGCGATTAGGCCTCCTGACTATACTGACTCAATAACAGGGGCGGTTAGGCCTCCCTGTTCATACTCATCATACTTGACTCTTCCATTACTCTTTTCTCGACTTTTCATGTCATACTGAGGGCTAAAGGGTTATTCAACATTCATCCGCATACTTATCCAGTTATGCAATGCAGCATCTTCATGGTTCTAGTGCAACAACCTATTATCTCATGGCATTCATGATGCATGTCTCATGTTCGTCACATTATTATCTTTTAGTATTAACCATCCTAGCATTAACATGGCAATTATGATGCATGGATCATGCTGAAACATTCTTTAATTTAAAACATGCATAGTTAGTCCCACTCACCTGGAACCTCTGCTTTACTCACTTGGGCCAACTCTGTACTGTAGCTAAACACCTCTCCTCTGATCAAATCCTACACAAAAGGACTCTTATGAGGTGTTAAACATCTCTAGCATAACTCTAACACACCTTCCCAAAACCCTTCTAAAGCCTCAAAGCCTCATAAACATGCATGACAATTCATGCAAAGGAAGGCAAAACAGAGCACCTTCGGCGACACTTTCGGCGGCCGAAAGTCTCCTCCAGAGACGAAACTCACATACGTTCGGCGGCCGAACCTCTACTTTCGGCGGCCGAACCTCTACTTTCGGCGGCCGAAAGTCCTATTACTATCCCTTCGGGTGCACCTTCGGCATCCGAAAGTCTCGTCCAGAGACGAAACTCAACCTTCGGCGGCACCTTCGGCGGCCGAATGTGCATGACAGATCCGAAAGTCCACCTTCCGGAAGCAGCCTTCGGCAGCCAAAGCCACCTCCACAAGGCATTCGGCGGCCGAAACTCACTTCGGCGGCCGAACCTGAGTTCTTCCAGAACCCAGTTCATGCACCAACACCTCTCCTCAACCCTTCCTCACATACCCAACATGCATAAAACCTCCTCAAGACATGTATAGACCTCTAAACATACCCAAAGAGGCCTAAAACACTCTTCAACTCTAACAACAATAACATATAAACACATAGTGCACAAAGGGTCCCTAAAACCCTCCCATGCACACCCATGCTCATCTAACCCTTTCTTCCCATAAAACTCCTAAAACTATCCATCAAACATGCTTAAAACATCATAAAACGTAGAGATCAACACTTACCTCTTGAGTTGGTGTGACCTCAACTTTAAAACGTGGAGCACCAAGCTTTGCAAGCTGCAACTCCAAAATTTGCTCAAAACCGTCAAAACCAAGTTAAAGCTTACTAAAACTTTGAAGAATCATGAAAAACTAAGAAATCATGCCAAGGAGGACATAAGCTCACCTTGGATGGGAAGAGGAAGAAAACTTCCTCTTCCACCGCCCGAAGTGGCTTTTATAGAGAAGCTGGTCAACCACGTTCGGCGGCCAAACATGCAGGCGAACCATGCAATGTTCGGAAGCCGAACTTTTCTTTCGGAAGCCGAACCTCAAGCACTTTCGGCGGCCGAACATCACCTTCGGCGGCCGAAACTGCATTTTGTCTCCTTCGCCGTTTTCTCTTCAAAACTCAAAATCCTTTTTGCTAAACCTTTTGAAAACCTTTGCTTAAACCCTTACTGGCAACTCCAACATCCGAAATTCCACCGGACTACAGGAATTTCGATGCCTGAGTAAGCCGGGTATTACATTTTGCTCATAAATTAAACAGCTATTTTCAAAATACTTCATTGCTGAGTAACTTGAGAGAAATTAGTTGTAACTGTAAAATAACTGCAAATAAGCTCTAGAAGTTGCTAGAAGCTACTGGAAGTTGCTGGAAGCTACTGGTGTAATACCCGGCTAGACTCCGGCATCGGAATTCCTACCGTCCGGTGGAATCTCGGATGTCGGAAGCCTCTAGTAGGGTAGAAACATGTTTTCATAAAATATTTTAATTGTTTTTGATGGTTTTAAGTAAAGAGGAAATGAGTTTTTGAATAAAAACAACCTTGGAGGAAAACCCAGGTTCGGCCGCCGAACATGCAGGCATTTCGGGTATGCCTCAGGCCCCCGAAGGCATAGGTTGAGGAAAGTCCAGGTTCGGCCGCCGAACATGGCATGCATGCGGAGGCACGTTCGGCCCCCGAACATGGCCTGGCCAGCCACTATAAAAGGGTCCCTTAGCCGAAAACGGGCGAGTTTTTCTCCCCATTGTCGGCTAAGGTGAGCTTTCCGCCGTTCCTCACCAATCCTTGAGTTTTTCCTTCAAATCTTTCAAGATTTTCACAAGTTTTCGCTTTGTTTTGAAGATTTTCGAGTTTAAAGCAAGTTTTGGAGCTTTGAGGTTCAAGAACTCAAAAATCTCCCACCTCCGAGTTTAGGACGTCTCTCTCTCGATCTTCAAGAGGTAAGAGCCGATCTTAAGCTCATTTCATGTTTAAAGTAAGTTTTATGCAAGATCTATGGGGTAGAATGCATGTTTAGCTCATAGTTAGGTTTTTGAGTTAATGTATGTTTTGAGCAATGTATGTTGGTTTTGTGTTGTTGTTGTGTGTTGTAGTTGGGGTTTAAGTTAGTTTGAAGCCCCTAGGAGCCAATGTACGTATATTTTCATGATTTGAATGAGTTATATGCATGTTGAAAGATTTGGGAGGCAAATGTGCATAAAGGAGCCAAGTTTCTGCCCTTTGGCAGGAACCAGGTTCGGCAGCCGAAGGAACTTTCGGCCGCCGAACATGGCTGGGGAGGCAGGCCTTTCGGCTGCCGAAGTTGCCCCCGAAAAGAGACTTTCGTCTCTGTCTGGGACTTTCGGCCGCCGAAGGTGCCGCCGAACCTGCCTGGGTTTCGGCTCTGGAGGGACTTTCGGCCGCCGAAGGTGCCGCCGAACCTGCCCTGTTCAGCCTTCCTTTGCATGTTTTTGCATGATTGTTTGAGGTGTTTTAGGGGGTTTTTGGGGGATGTTTTTAGAGTTATGTTCTAGTTGTTTGGTCCCTCATTTGAGTCCACCTGTGTAGGTTCGGACCCGAGGAACCGAGGATCCCAGCAGTGAGTTCAGCTGCTTCTGAGTCAGTAGAGCTTCAGCCAGAGGTGAGTAGAATAAACCTTATGTTTTTAAAGCAAATGAATTATACAGTTGAGCATGATCATGCATCATGAATGCCATGTGATGAAATAGGTTGTTTGCATTAGAATCCACGAATATGTTGCATTGCATTTATGATGTTGATGTGGATTGGTTATTGGATGACCCTTTAGTCCTCATATGATACGATGTGCTACGGCATGGTATGGTATGGAAGTCCAGGTTGTACCCATTCTACGGCCCTGGCACTATGTAAGAGAAAGTCCAGGTTGTACCCATTCTACGTCCCTGGCACATTGGTATGTATGATATGACATGTTAAGAGAAAGACCGGTTGTACCCATTCTATGTCCCGGCACTTTGGAATGTAGAGGACTATTGGTGACAATACCATCCGAGATGTGATTTGTTGTGATGTGTTGCATTACATGATGGCATGAGATTTAAATGTTGTTTTCTATTATTCTGCTCACTGGGCTCTAGTGGCTCACCCCTTTTCCCTAATCCCCCAGGATTGCAGGTACGGGCTAGACAGAGAAGTCAAGAAGAGTAAAGTCTTGTAATTGTAATAGTTAGAAAGTGGACATGATAAATTGTAAGATGATGTATAACTGAATAGTTATGTTATGTATAATGATATTAAGGTTTAGAAGTGTGCTTGACCATAGTTTATTGTAATCCCTTGTTAATACATGATCTTAATGTCTATTGATGTTTATGTTTAACCGACTCAACTTATGATGTATCGCCCATTGGGGCATTGATGAGATCCCACAGAGGAGTCAAGTTTATGATTATGACTATGTTTAGTGCATGCATAGGTTGAGTTTGGTGTATGAGGAATGAATGCCAGAAAAGTTTTAATTTTTATGTATGTTGTTGATCATGTATGGGATTGAACAGGTTTACAGGTTACATGTCAGGCTTGCTAAGGGTCCCGGCGGCCTTAAGCCGATCTGGATCCTAGCGCCGGTAGCGGTCCGATTTTCGGGTCGTTCCAGAATGGTATCAAAGCCCTAGGTTCATATGGTCGGACCTAGAGTGTCGGGCTCATAGATGTTATAGAAGGTCAAGCACAATAGGAAGATCATGTCCACTAGGATAGGATGTGGAGTCCTGTCTTGTATGATGATGTGAAATACCATGATTATATGCATGTGCATTAATGATATGTGATGTATGTGATGAGGGTTCATGTGTGCCCACATGAACCATATGATGCTAATGTTTGCTTGTTATGTGCTGCCTTTCAGAAAACAGGATGAGGGGAACTCGTCGATCAGCAAGATTGACTGGAGTGCCACCTGAGGATGAGGGCATGAGCGTCCGTCCTCCTACATTGCCTAGGGCAATGTCTAGTAGGTCTAACAGAGAAAGAGCAGTAAGAAACCCTAGAAGGTCTCTGGATATGGGTAGGAGCAGATCAGTCAGAGGAACAGTTCAGGGAGGAGCGTCAGAAGACATGGGGGATGATATGGATGTAGAGTAGAGGAGGGATGGCAGTTTGGGAGTTAGCATGTCAGAAGAGGGAATGGGAGAATCCCAAGGAGGCACTCAGGCCTCGGGATTTATTCAGCCACCCCACTACCCACACTTCTCACAAAATCCCGGGTATTCGATGGGAGGTACATCGGATTACCCTAGCTTCACCCCTTATCCCACACAGATGCCATACCCACCCTACTACCCACCATATTCACAGTACCCAATGTATCCACCCCCACCTTACTATCCAAACCCTACCTCAGAAAATGTTGCACCACCTCCACCACCCACTGAACCAGCAGCCCCAGCTACCCAACCTTCTAGACCTAGCTCAGCCAGTGGGAGCAAGGTCAAGATGACCGACTACATGAAGTTGGGTGCTCCCCAGTATGAAAAAGGGGATGACCCATTTGTGTATCTGGAAAGGGTTAAGGTGATCACGGATGAGATTGGGGCTGATGACAGTAGAGCCATTCAGATGGCTGGGTTCACTCTTAAGTGCAAGAAGGCACGAGAGTGGTTCAAAAATTATGTGAACCCCAGAGTAGACAGCATGTCTTGGGAAGAGTTTGCAAACGAGTTTGCAGGATGGGCGTTCCCAGATAGTTCAAGGGAGCTGAAGATGATAGAGTTTGAGCAGTTGAGGCAGACTGATGATATGAGTGTAGAGGAGTTCACAGACAGATTCTTGGAGCTGTTGCCAATTGCAGGACAAAATCTTGACTCAGACCAGAAAAGGTCAAGGAGGTATATCATGAAACTCCACTCCAGATATTTCTCCTTGATCTAGTCAGCAGATAGGGAGAGCTTCCATGCCATAGTGGATATGGCCCGGAAAATGGAGGCCAGTGCCATCGTTCAGGGAACAGTCAGACAGTCAGTGGCACAGTCTTCTGGTTCTAAGACCCCAGGCTCTTCTTCTCTGAGTGCAGCAGCTTCAGGTAGTAAAAAGTGGAGTAATACCACTAGGAAGCCGAAGAAGAACAAGTTCTGGAACAAAGTCAAGTCCAGTCTGGGACTAGGGAGTGGCTCGAGCTCTGGTGCGGATAATGCAGTTTGTGCAAAGTGTGGTAGGCTACACCGGGGAGTTTGCCGGGCTGGGACGGCAGCCTGCTTCAGATGCGGGCAAGAGGGACACATGGCTCGGGAGTGTCCTAGGGCAGCTTTTGGAGCACAGTCTCAGCAGACAGCTTCTGGTAGTGTGGCTCAGCCAGCAGCTCCAGCCATGACTCAGGCCAGTGGCAGAGGCAGAGGGAGAGGGGCAGCCTCTTCTTCAGCGGGTTTCAGAGGTGAAGGTCCATCAGCTCCAGCACGGATCTTCACAATGACTCAGCAGGAGGCAGATGCATCTAACACCGTGGTGGCAGGTAATTTAGTCATTGGTTGTTCAGATGTGTATACCTTGATGGACCCAGGTGCATCTCATTCTTTTATTACTCCGAGAGCCGTCCAGAGGTTGGGGTTGATGATCTCTGAGTTAGAGTGTCCTCTCTGGGTCAGTGGACCCAAGTGTGATCCATCAGTGGCAGAGTCAGTCTGCCAGTGTAGTCCTGTGTTTGTTGAGGGAAGATGCTTGTCCGCCGACCTTGTGGTTCTAGATTTGACAGATTTTGACATCATTCTAGGGATTGACTGGTTATCTACCCATGGTGCTACCTTGGACTGCAGGGACAAGGTAGTCAGGTTCAGAGGTCAGGATGGGTCAGAGGTTGTCTTCAGGGGAGACAGGAGAGGTACACCTAGAGGTTTGATATCAGCTCTTCAGGCTCGTAGGTTGCTTAGGAAGGGATGTCAGGGGTATTTGGCTCATGTGAGAGAGCTTAGCAGTCAGGTTAGAGTGCCCGCCTCAGTGCCAGTGGTTAGAGAGTTTCTAGATGTCTTCCCAGACGAGCTGCCAGGTTTATCACCTGCTAGGGAGATAGAGTTCGAGATAGAACTGATGCCTGGAACCCGACCGATCTCTATCCCTCCTTACAGGATGGCACCAGCAGAGTTGAAGGAATTGAAAGAACAGTTGCAAGAGCTGGTAGAAAAGGGCTTCATCCGACCGAGCACCTCACCTTGGGGTGCACCAGTTTTGTTTGTAAGGAAGAAGGATGGATCCCTTAGACTTTGTATCGACTACAGGCAGTTGAACAAAGTCACTACCAAGAATAAGTACCCGTTGCCAAGGATCGATGATCTATTCGACCAGCTAGCCGGAGCGGGTTGTTTCTCCAAAATAGATCTGAGATCTGGGTACCATCAGCTGAGGATCAGAGATGAGGATGTGCCAAAGACAGCTTTCAGGACTAGATATGGGCATTTTGAGTTCCTTGTAATGCCGTTCGGGTTAACCAACGCCCCTGCAGCATTCATGGATCTCATGAACAGAGTATTTAGCCGGTACCTGGATCACTTTGTTATTGTCTTCATAGATGATATCTTGGTGTATTCCAGGAATACAGAGGAGCATGCCCATCATCTGAGGTTGGTTCTGCAGACCTTGAGGGAACATGGCTTGTATGCCAAGTTCTCTAAGTGTGAGTTCTAGCTGAGGAGCATTTCGTTCTTGGGGCATGTAGTGTCAGAGAATGGGATAGAGGTGGACCCCAAGAAGACAGAAACTGTGGCTAACTGGCCTAGACCCACTTCAGTGACGGAGATCAGGAGTTTCTTGGGTTTGGCAAGTTACTACAGGAGGTTCGTTTAGGACTTCTCAAAAATAGCAGCCCCTTTGACCAGACTAACCAGGAAGAATCAAAAGTTTGTGTGGACCAACCAGTGCGAAGAGAGTTTTGAAGAGCTTAAGAAGAGGTTGACTTCAGCACCAGTGTTAGCTCTGCCATCTAGTGATGAGGATTTTACAGTCTTTTGTGATGCGTCCTGTGTGGGACTGGGTTGTGTACTAATGCAGAATGAGAGGGTGATTGCTTATGCTTCTAGGCAGCTGAAGAAGCATGAGTTGAATTACCCCACACATGACCTTGAGATGGCAGCAGTAATCTTTGCACTCAAGATGTGGAGGCACTACCTCTATGGGGTAAAATGTGAGATCTTTACAGATCATAAGAGCCTGCAGTACATCCTGAGTCCAAGAGATTTGAATTTGAGACAGAGGAGATGGGTAGAACTGCTGAGTGACTACGATTGCAAGATTCAGTATCATCCGGGTAAGGCGAATGTTGTGGCAGACGCCCTAAGCCGAAAGTCACTAGGCAGTCTATCCCACATCACGGCAGAAAGGAGACCAGTGGTGAAGGAGTTTTACAAGCTTATTGATGAAGGTCTACAGTTGGAGTTGTCTGGTACAGGTGCTTTAGTGGCCCAGATGAGAGTGACACCTGTGTTTCTGGAGCAAGTGGCTCAGAAACAGCATAAGGACCCAGAGTTAGTGAAGATTGCCAGGACTGTTCAATCAGGCAAAGACAGTGAGTTCAGATTTGACAGTAAGGGGATCCTCCGCTATGGGAGTCGACTGTGTATACCAGATGACATAGGGCTAAAAGGAGACATTATGAGGGAGGCTCATAATGCAAGATACAACGTTCACCCCGGAGCCACCAAGATGTATCAAGATTTGAAGAAAGTTTATTGGTGGCCAGCGATGAAGAAAGAAGTGGCACAGTTTGTGTCAGCCTGCGAATTGTGTCAAAGGGTGAAGCTGGAACATCAGAAGCCGGCTGGAATGCTTAACCCGCTACCTATTCCTGAGTGGAAATGGGAGAATATAGCTATGGACTTCGTAGTGGGGTTACCGGCAGCGTCCAACAGAGTGGACTCCATATGGGTGATTGTGGACAGACTCACCAAATCTGCTCACTTCATCCCTGTCATGAGTGGCTACTCTATGGACAAGTTGGCGCAGGTATATGTTGATGAGATCGTCAGGCTGCATGGGGTTCCTGTTTCAATAGTGTCGGATAGAGGGCCCCAGTTCACCTCCAGGTTTTGGCGGAGTCTGCAGAATGCCATGGGTACTAGGTTGGATTTCAGTACTGCCTTCCACCCCCAGACGGACGGACAGTCTGAAAGGACCATCCAGACTATCGAGGATATGCTTAGAATGTGTGTGCTGGACTTTGGCGGTTCTTGGAGGCAGCATCTACCTTTGGTGGAGTTTGCCTACAATAACAGCCATCATGCTAGCGTCGGGATGGCCCCATATGAAGCTTTATATGGGAGGAAGTGCAGGTCACCTGTTTGCTGGGAGGAAGTTGGAGAAAAGGCCTTGGCAAGGCCTGAGCTAGTAGAGATCACCAGCAGGGTGGTACCCATAATCAGAGAGAGAATCAAGACTGCTACAAGCAGACAGAAGAGTTATGCAGACATCCGCAGAAGACAGGTAGAGTTTCAGGAGGGGGATCTGGTATTACTCAAGATGTCTCCAATGAAAGGAGTGGTTCGCTTTGGGAGGAAGGGTAAACAAGCCCTACGATACATCGGACCCTTTGAAGTCTTGCAGAAGGTTGGGAACGTGTCGTACAAGCTAGATTTGCCTGCTTCAATGGAAAGAATCCATCCGGTTTTCCATGTTTCAATGTTGAGGAAATTTGTGTCAGATCCGGGCAAGGTTCTTAGTGAGCCTGATGTGGAGATCCAAGAGGATCTCACCTATGTTGAGCAGCCAGTGCGGATCATAGACACCCAGATCAGAAAGCTAAGGAACAAGGAAATCTCGATGGTGAAAGTCCTGTGGAACCACCACAATATGGAAGAGTGCACCTGGGAGACACGGGAGTCCATGCTCCAGCAATACCCTTATCTTTTCTAAGGTTAGTTTTTTTTGTGAGTTATATGTGCTTTACATGTATGTTATGTGTATGCCATGCTTTGTGCTAGTTGAGGAACATTCGGGGACGAATGTTCTTAAGGGGGGGAGAATGTAATACCCGGCTAGACTCCGGCATCGGAATTCCTACCGTCCGGTGGAATCTCGGATGTCGGAAGCCTCTAGTAGGGTAGAAACATGTTTTCATAAAATGTTTTTGTAACGACCCGAAAATCTGGACCGCTACCAGCGCTAGGATCCAGATCGGCATAAGGCCGCCGGGACCCGTAGCAAGCCTACTATGCATCCTGTACAGCTGGTATAATCTCAAACATGATCAAACATATCCATAAAACATTTAAAACTTTACCTTTAACCAGTTTGACCTGTGTATGCACTATGACTGAACTCATAGAACCCCTAGGGTCAGCATACCTTATGTCAAACTCGGTCCATCACATGTAACAACATAAAATAAAACTCATGTACAAAGGGATTATCCAACTCGGGCCAAGCACAATACTATAACTCTGAACATATAACATAATATCATTATGCAATACAACTATTTTTTTCATCAATACATAACCTTACATTACATCATGTCCACTACTATTCTATTACATATCATGACCATAACCATATCTTGCCGTCTTCCTGAACTACCTCTGACCCTGCAAACCTGGGGTTAGGGGAGAGGGGTGAGCTAAAAAGCCCAGTGAGCAGAAACCATAAAAGAAAACAATTCATTTTAACATATGCTATCATGGAATGCGTCACATCACAAATATATCACTTCAAGGATGAATCTGTCACCAATAGCCCTCTACATTTCAATCTCGTACCATAACAAGTCAACAATACTCTATGCCAGGGGCGATACGGCCACGCCTGGACTTCATATGCTCTATGCCAGGGGCGATACGGCCACACCTGGACTTCTCATGCTCTATGCCAGGGGCGATACGGCCACACCTGGACTTCTCATCTCATATCATATCGTACATGCCATATCATATCATTCCATATCATGTCATAACATACTGAGGGCTAGAGGATCATCCAGTATCCATCCACATCATTGTCATCGTATTATGCAATGCATCATATTCGTGAATTCTAATGCAAACAACCTATTGCATAACATGGTATTCATGATGCCTGAACATGCTTGAACATGCTGAAAACATTTGATTTAAAACATAAGGGTTAGTTCCACTCACCTCTGGCTAGCTCTAGACTAACTCTGAAGCAACTAACACTGCTAAACACCTCGGTTCCTCAGGTCCGATCCTACACAGGTGGACTCCAGTGAGGTGCCAAACATATTCTAAACAACTCATAAACAACTACCCAAAAACCCCCTAAAGCATCACTTAAACATGCATAGAAAACACTCAAGAAAAGGCTGGGCAGGGCACTTTCGGCGGCACCTTCGGCGGCCGAAAGTCCCAGACAAAGACGAAAGTCAGGCAGGTTCGGCGGCACCTTCGGCGGCCGAACCCTCTTTCCAGAGACGAAAGTCAGGCACTTTCGGCGGCCGAACATTACCTTCGGCGGCCAAAAGTCTGCTTTCAAGCCAAAACTCAACTTTCGGGGGCAAGGTTAGGCGGTCAATCCTTGCATCCTCAGGCAGGTTCGGCGGCCGAAACCACCTTCGGCGGCCGAACCTAAGTTCATCCAGAACTCAGCCTTTGTGCATTTCAAGCCTCCCAAACCTTCCATACACCCCAAAACAAGCACCCAACTTCTCAAACACATGCATACATCCTTAACCATGCACAAAGGAGCTCAAACAAGCTTAAACTCCCAAAAACAACATCTAAAGCATACATAGATAGTTTATGACCCACATAGGCCAAAACCACCAAAACAAACCAAACCTCACATACTCTTTCCCAATCATGCATACTCTCTCCCATAAGCTCAAGGGGCTTGAAACTAACTTAAACCCCAACACAAACATCACAAGAACATACATTATCATACATTGGGCATAAAACCCACATAAACCCTAACATGCATATCTACCCATACTCAACCATCAAAACCTCTTAAAACTCACTTAAAACTTCATGAAACGTAAAGAAAAGCATAGATCCACACTTACCTCTTGAAGATCGAGGGTTTGTGCGAGCTCTAACTTGGAGATGGGAGGAAACTACTCCTTGGGTCTCCAAGCTCCCAAAACTTTGATCTAAGCTTGAAAACTCTTCAAAACAACCATGGAACTCTTAAAAATATGAAGGAGATGAAGAAAATCATGAAAATGACCAAAAGAGGACATGAACACACCTGAGCTCGAGAATGGGGAGAAAACTCGCCCATTTTCGGTCTGAGGGGCTTTTATAGGTGGCCAGCCAAACCTCCTTCGGCGGCCTAACATGCATGCAAAACACCCCCATGTTCGGCGGCCGAACTTGAGGTTCGGCGGCCCAACCTGGTTTGTTCAAACATAGCTTTCGGAGGCCAAAAGCACTCCCGAAACCTTCCCATGTTCGGCGGCCGAACTTCACTTTCGGCGGCCGAACCTGGCAAAAACCTCCTTGGTCTTTTCTTTTCAAAACTCACTTCTTTTTCATTTAAAACCATGAAATCAGTAAAAATCATTTTAGAAATCACATTTTACCCCTCTAGAAGACTCTGGCATCATCAAAATTCCATATTCCAACGGAGATTCCGCCGGAAGGTAGGGATTCCGATGCCGAAATCTAGCCGGGTATTACATTCTTCCCCCCTTTAAGAACATTCATCCCCGAATGTTCAAACAAACAGGCACATGCATAGACATAACATAAGCACAATCATAACAACACATAAACTCTAGTCTATAAAGAAACACGGTATTACTGGAGTAGGAACTCTCGGTCTCCCTGGTGCACTTTTTCATCTTAAGGTGATTCTAAGGGACTTTCACTATCGGGATTTCCTTGTTTCCACACTTTCTGACCTATGTGTCGGCGGTCCGTACTAGCTGCTCAACATAGGTGAGATCCTCTACGGTCTCCACCTCTGGTTCCTTTAAGAACCTCACTCAGACCCGACACGAACTCATGTATCGTGGAAACATGGAAAAACGAATGGATCTCTTCCATTGAAGTGGGTAAACCTAACTCGTGGGATACATTCCCAAATCCTTTGCGGGATTTCAAAGGGTCTAATGTATCTGAGAGCTAATTTACCTTTCCGCCCATAACGAATCACCCTCTCTTTAGGAGACACCTCCAGCAAACCTCGACTTCCTCGAGAACCTAAACACGCTTCCGCCGCGCACTCTGACAAAAGCTCTTCTTCTCTTCTGAAACTCTACATGCCTCTTGCAGACGGCTCCATACTCTCCTGCTGACTCACAGCAGTTCTGATTCCTCTTTTTTCTGACTATGCAGCTCTTACTCCTTTTCTCTGCCTCTGATTCTCCTCTCTTGACTCAAGATGTATTGCAAGCTCTTTCGATCTGTAAGGATCTGTCCTCATACCTTATGCAGGTATCGCCTCCACATCTTGAGTGTAAGTATTACCATTGCCATCTCTGGATCGTGTGTAAGATGATTCAACTCATGCTTCTTCAGCTACCTAGAAGCATAAGCAATCATCCTGCCACTTTACATTAACACACAACCTAGTCCCACACGGGACGCATCACAGGACACTGTGAAATCTCCATCACTGGTGGACAGAGCCACCACTGGTGCTGACATCAACCTTTCCTTTGGCTTTTCAAGGCCCTCTTCAAACTGAGTATACCACACAACCCTCTGGTTCTTCTTGATCCATCTGGCCATAGGAGCGGCAACTATAGAGAAGTTCTAGATGAACCTCCATTAGGTAACCTGCCCAACCCAAAAAGCTCTTGATCTTAGTCATTACCATGGGGCCTGGGCTAGTTAGCTACAACTTCAACTTTCTCAGGTCTACTTCACTTTTCTTTCTCCGACACACATGACCCAAGAAGGATATGCTCCTTGACCAGAACTCACATTGGAGAACTAGGCATCCAAGCCATGTTCCCCCAAGGTCTGCAATCCTGATTTCAGATAATGGGCATACTCTTCTGCATTTCTGGGACTCACCGAGGTACCGTCAATGAAGACAATAACGGAGTGATCCAGAAATCAATTAAAACTCTGCTTATGAGATCCATGAATGCTGTAGGGGCGTTCATTAACCCGAACGACATTCCTAGAAGCTCATAGTGCCCATATCTGGTTCTAAACACTGCTCTCTGTACATCTTCTTCCTTGATCTTAACTTATGGTACCTAGACTTCAGATCTATCTTGGAAAGGCAATCAGCTCCTGCTAGCTGGCTTAAAATAGATCGTCGATCCAAGGTAACAAATACTTGTTCTGGGTAGTGACTTTGTTCAACGACTAGTGGTCGACACAAAGTCCTAGGGATCCATCCTTCATCCTCATAACAACACTGGAACACCCCAAGGCGAAGTGCTCAGTCAGATGGGAACCCTTACTACCAACTCTTACAACTGCTCCTTATAACTCTTTTAACTCTGTTGATACCATCCTGTGGGGAGGGATAGAGATTGGTCCAATTCCATGCATTACTTCTATTTTGAACTCTATCTCCCTGACAGGTGATAGTCCTGGGAACTCGTTTGGGGAAACATCTAAACTCTCTAACAATGGGCACTGAGGCGGGCTCCCTGACCTGACTGCTATACTCTCTCTGAAGAGCTAGAACCCCTGACAACTTTTCCTGAACAGCCTACGAGCCTATAGGGTTGATACTAAACCTCTAGGTATCCCTATTCTGTCCCCTCTAAGGACTACCTCTGATCCATCCCGACCTCTGAACCTGACTACCTTGCCTCTGCAGACTAGGTAGTACCACTAGTAGAAGAACCAATCCAACCCTAGAATGACGTCAAACAGTCAAATCTAGAACCACTAGGCCAGCTGGAAGGCATCTACTCATCACATATACTCTGACTATACCGGCAGACTGACTCTGCCACAGATGGATCACACTTGGGTGCACTGACCCCAAGGGAATACTCTAACCCATAAGCTATCAACCCAACCTCACAAGGGCTCACAAGCAACAAAGAAAAGAGAAACATCAGGGTTCATGAAACAGACACACCAGAACACACCAGAGTGAGATTACCTGATCCCATCGGGTTCGATGTGTTAGCCTCCTGCTGAGTCATGGCGAAGATCCGCGCTGGAGCTGATGGACCTTCTCCACGGGAACCTGCTGAAGAAGGGGCTGTCCCCCTGTCTCCGCCTCTACCACTGCCCTGAAACATGACTGGAGCTGATGGCTGTACCATACTGCCTGGAGTTGTCTGATGGGACGGTGTCATAAAAGCTGCCTTAGGACATTCCCGAGCTATGTGTCCCTCCTGGCCGCATCTGTAACATGCTGTAGTCCCAACCCAACAAACTCCCTTGTGCGGCCTACCGCACCTTGCACACTCTGCAACCTCTGTGCCTGAGCTCGAGTCACCTCCTAATCCTAGACCAGACTTTATCCGATCCCAGAACTTGCTCTTCTTCGATCGTCTGAGGCCTCTGCCTCCCTTCTTACTCTTTGTGACAGCCTCGCTGAGAGAGGAGAGATTAACATCACTTGTCCCCGGGAGTTTGGAACTCGAAGACTGTGCCACGCACTGTTTAACCGTTCCTTGAATGATAGCACTAGCCTCCATTTTTCATGCCATATCCACTATAGCATGGAAACTCTCCCTTTCTGCTGCTTGAATCAATGAGGAATACCTGGAGTGAAGCTTCATAACATATCTCTTAGACTTCTTCAGGTCTGTGTTAAGACCTTGTCCTGCAAACGGCAACAGCTCCAGGAACCTGTCCGTGAACTCCTCTACGCTCATCTCTTCCGTCTGCCTTAGCTGCTCAAACTCAATCATCTTCAGTTCTCTGGAACTATCTGGAAAAGCCCATCCTGCAAACTCATTGGCAAACTGCTCCCAGGATAAGCTCTCCAACCTTGGGTCCACATAGTTTTTGAACCATTCCCTTGCCTTCTTGCATTTCAATGTGAACCCTGCCATCTGAATGGCTCTACTGTCACTTGCTCCTAGCTCATCTGTTATCATCTTTACCGTTCTGAGGTACTCAAAAGGGTCATCGCCTGCTTTGAACTTGGGGGCATCCAACTTGAGGTAATCTGTCATCTTTACTTTACCCCCAACTAATGAACCAGGTTTGGGTATCCGAACATCAGGGACTATTGGTTCTGCTGGTGGAGGAGGTGTAGCATCCCCTCCTGGGTTAGGGTTTGCTGGACCTGGGAAAAAGGGTGAGGATGGAAACATGGGGTACTGTGGGTACGGTGGGTAAAAGAGAGGATAGGGCATAAAGGTGGGATATGGGTTATGGCTAAAGAAATCCGATGTACCTCCCATCAGATACCCTGGCCCTTGCGGGTAGGGTGGATACTGTGGTGGAACAAAGCTCGAGGCGTGAGTGCCTCCTTGGGACTCTCCCATATCTTCTACTGACATACTCATGCCCAAACTACTATCTCTTCTCTGGTTATCCTCCTCTGTTTCCATCACATCCGCTGACATACCTTCATGAACTGATCTCCTCCGAACTGCATCAAAAGACCTTCTAGGGTCCCTTGATGTACTTTCCCTGATCGTCCTACAAGATCTTGCCCTCTGCAGAGCAGGGGAATGGGCATCCATGCCCTCATTCTCTGGCGGAGCTCCAGTCAACCTTACAGATCGACGAGTTCCTCTCATCTTGGCTTCTGAAAGCATAACATAACACATAAACATTATCATCAAATGGTTCATGTGCAAACACATGAACCCGCATCCCATACATAGCATATCATGAATGCACATGCATAAAATCATGGCATTTCACATCATCATACAAGACAGGACTCCATATCCTATCCTAGTGGACATGATCTTCCTATTGTGCTTGCCCTACTATAACCTCTATGAGCCCGACACACTATAGGTCCGCCCATGTGAACCTAGGGCTCTTATACCAATTCTACCAATTCTCTAACGACCCGAAAATCCGGACCGCTACCGGCGCTAGGATCCAGATCGGCATAAGGCCGCCGGGACCCGTAGCAAGCCTACTATGCATCCTGTACAGCTGGTATAATCCCAAACATGATCAAACATATCCATAAAACATTTAAAACTTTACCTTTAACCAGTTTGACCTGTGTATGCACTATGACTGAACTCATAGAACCCCTAGGGTCAGCATACCTTATGTCAAACTCGGTCCATCACATGTAACAACATAAAATAAAACTCATGTACAAAGGGATTATCCAACTCGGGCCAAGCACAATACTATAACTCTGAACATATAACATAATATCATTATGCAATACAACTCTTTTTTTCATCAATACATAACCTTACATTACATCATGTCCACTACTATTCTATTACATATCATGACCATAACCATATCTTGCCGTCTTCCTGAACTACCTCTGACCCTGCAAACCTGGGGTTAGGGGAGAGGGGTGAGCTAAAAAGCCCAGTGAGCAGAAACCATAAAAGAAAACAATTCATTTTAACATATGCTATCATGGAATGCGTCACATCACAAATATATCACTTCAAGGATGAATCTGTCACCAATAGCCCTCTACATTTCAATCTCGTACCATAACAAGTCAACAATACTCTATGCCAGGGGCGATACGGCCACGCCTGGACTTCATATGCTCTATGCCAGGGGCGATACGGCCACACCTGGACTTCTCATGCTTTATGCCAGGGGCGATACGGCCACACCTGGACTTCTCATCTCATATCATATCGTACATGCCATATCATATCATTCCATATCATGTCATAACATACTGAGGGCTAGAGGATCATCCAGTATCCATCCACATCATTGTCATCGTATTATGCAATGCATCATATTCGTGAATTCTAATGCAAACAACCTATTGCATAACATGGTATTCATGATGCATGAACATGCTGAAAACATTTGATTTAAAACATAAGGGTTAGTTCCACTCACCTCTGGCTAGCTCTAGACTAACTCTGAAGCAGCTAACACTGCTAAACACCTCGGTTCCTCGGGTCCGATCCTACACAGGTGGACTCCAGTGAGGTGCCAAACATATTCTAAACAACTCATAAACAACTACCCAAAAACCCCCTAAAGCATCACTTAAACATGCATAGAAAACACTCAAGAAAAGGCTGGGCAGGGCACTTTCGGCGGCACCTTCGGCGGCCAAAAGTCCCAGACAGAGATGAAAGCCAGGCAGGTTCGGCGGCACCTTCGGCGGCCGAACCCTCTCTCCAGAGACGAAAGTCAGGCACTTTCAGCAGCCGAACATTACCTTCGGCGGCCGAAAGTCTGCTTTCAAGCCAAAACTCAACTTTCGGGGGCAAGGTTAGGCGGCCAATCCTTGCATCCTCAGGCAGGTTCGGCGGCCGAAACCACCTTCGGCGGCCGAACCTGAGTTCATCCAGAACTCAGCCTTTGTGCATTTCAAGCCTCCCAAACCTTCCATACACCCCAAAACAAGCACCCAACTTCTCAAACACATGCATACATCCTTAACCATGCACAAAGGAGCTGAAACAAGCTTAAACTCCCAAAAACAACATCTAAAGCATACATAGATAGTTTATGACCCACATAGGCCAAAACCACCAAAACAAACCAAACCTCACATACTCTTTCCCAATCATGCATACTCTCTCCCATAAGCTCAAGGGGCTTGAAACTAACTTAAACCCCAACACAAACATCACAAGAACATACATTATCATACATTGGGCATAAAACCCACATAAACCCTAACATGCATATCTACCCATACTCAACCATCAAAACCTCTTAAAACTCACTTAAAACTTCATGAAACGTAAAGAAAAGCATAGATCCACACTTACCTCTTGAAGATCGAGGGTTTGTGCGAGCTCTAACTTGGAGATGGGAGGAAACCACTCCTTGGGTCTCCAAGCTCCCAAAACTTTGATCTAAGCTTGAAAACTCTTCAAAACAACCATGGAACTCTTAAAAATATGAAGGAGATGAAGAAAATCATGAAAATGACCAAAAGAGGACATGAACACACCTGAGCTCAAGAATGGGGAGAAAACTCGCCCATTTTCGGTCTGAGGGGCTTTTATAGGTGGCCAGCCAAACCTCCTTCGGCGGCCTAACATGCATGCAAAACACCCCCATGTTCGGCGGCCGAACTTGAGGTTCGGCGGCTGAACTTGAGGTTCGGCGGCTGAACTTGGTTTGTTCAAACATAGCTTTCGGAGGCCAAAAGCACTCCCGAAACCTTCCCATGATCGGCGGCCGAACTTCACTTTCGGCGGCCGAACCTGGCAAAAACCTCCTTGGTCTTTTCTTTTCAAAACTCACTTCTTTTTCATTTAAAACCATGAAATCAGTAAAAATCATTTTAGAAATCACATTTTACCCCTCTAGAAGACTCTGGCATCATCAAAATTCCATATTCCAACGGAGATTCCGCCGGAAGGTAGGGATTCCGATGCCGAAATCTAGCCGGGTATTACAGTTTTAAATGTTTTTGATGGTTTTAAGTAAAGAGGAAATGAGTTTTTGAATAAAAACAACCTTGGAGGAAAACCCAGGTTCGGCCGCCGAACCTCAAGTTCGGCCGCCAAACATGCAGGCATTTCAGGTGTGCCTTAGGCCCCCGAAGGCATAGGTTGAGGAAAGTCCAGGTTCGGCCGCCGAACATGGCATGCATGCGGAGGCACGTTCGGCCCCCGAACGTGGCCTGGCCAGCCACTATAAAAGGTTCCCTTAGCCGAAAACGGGCGAGTTTTTCTCCCCATTGTCGGCTAAGGTGAGCTTTCCGCCGTTCCTCACCAATCCTTGAGTTTTTCCTTCAAATCTTTCAAGATTTTCACAAGTTTTCACTTTGTTTTGAAGATTTTCGAGTTTAAAGCAAGTTTTGGAGCTTTGAGGTTCAATAACTCAAAAATCTCCCACCTCCGAGTTTAGGACGTCTCTCTCTCGATCTTCAAGAGGTAAGAGCCGATCTTAAGCTCATTTCATGTTTAAAGTAAGTTTTATGCAAGATCTATGGGGTAGAATGCATGTTTAGCTCATAGTTAGGTTTTTGAGTTAATGTATGTTTTGAGCAATGTATATTGGTTTTGTGTTGTTGTTGTGTGTTGTAGTTGGGGTTTAAGTTAGTTTGAAGCCCCTAGGAGCCAATGTACGTATATTTGCATGATTTGAATGAGTTATATGCATGTTGAAAGATTTGGGAGGCAAATGTGCATAAAGGAGCCAAGTTTCTGCTCTTTGGCAGGAACCAGGTTCGGCAGCCGAAGGAACTTTCGACCGCCGAACATGGCTGGGGAGGCAGGCCTTTCGGCTGCCGAAGTTGCCCCCGAAAAGAGACTTTCGTCTCTGTCTGGGACTTTCGGCCGCCGAAGGTGCCGCCGAACCTGCCTGGGTTTCGGCTCTGGAGGGACTTTCGGCCGCCGAAGGTGCCGCCGAACCTGCCCTGTTCAGCCTTCCTTTGCATGTTTTTACATGATTGTTTGAGGTGTTTTAGGGGGTTTTTGGGGGATGTTTTTAGAGTTATGTTCTAGTTGTTTGGTCCCTCATTTGAGTCCACCTGTGTAGGTTCGGATCCGAGGAACCGAGGACCCCAGCAGTGAGTTCAGCTGCTTCTGAGTCAGTAGAGTTTCAGCCAGAGGTGAGTAGAATAAACCTTATGTTTTTAAAGCAAATGAATTATACAGTTGAGCATGATCATGCATCATGAATGCCATGTGATGAAATAGGTTGTTTGCATTAGAATCCACGAATATGTTGCATTGCATTTATGATGTTGATGTGGATTGGTTATTGGATGACCCTTTAGTCCTCATATGATACGATGATGCTACGGCATGGTATGGTATGGAAGTCCAGGTTGTACCCATTCTACATCCCTGGCACATTGGTATGTATGATATGACATGTTAAGAGAAAGACCGGTTGTACCCATTCTACGTCCCGACACTTTGGAATGTAGAGGACTATTGGTGACAATACCATCCAAGATGTGATTTGTTGTGATGTGTTGCATTACATGATGGCATGAGATTTAAATGTTGTTTTCTATTATTCTGCTCACTGGGCTCTAGTGGCTCACCCCTTTTCCCTAATCCCCCAGGATTGCAGGAACGGGCTAGACAGAGAAGTCAAGAAGAGTAAAGTCTTGTAATTGTAATAGTTAGAAAGTGGACATGATAAATTGTAAGATGATGTATAACTGAATAGTTATGTTATGTATAATGATATTGAGGTTTAGAAGTGTGCTTGACCATAGTTTATTGTAATCCCTTGTTAATACATGATCTTAATGTCTATTGATGTTTATGTTTAACCGACTCAACTTATGATGTATCGCCCATTGGGGCATTGATGAGATCCCACAGAGGGGTCAAGTTTATGATTATGACTATGTTTAGTGCATGCATAGGTTGAGTTTGGTGTATGAGGAATGAATGCCATAAAAGTTTTAATTTTTATGTATGTTGTTGATCATGTATGGGATTGAACAGGTTTACAGGTTACATGTCAGGCTTGCTATGGGTCCCGGTGGCCTTAAACCGATCTGGATCCTAGCGCCGGTAGCGGTCCGATTTTCGGGTCTTTACAACTGGAAGCTGCTGTTGTTGCTGTCATTGCCATATTGCTGCAGTTTATATATTAACAGCCCCCCTTTAAGCTTGGGATGGGAAAATATAAACCATTCCTAGCTTGGAAACAAGAAATTTGAATGCAGCAGCAGGAAGAACCTTGGTAAACATATCTGCTATCTGAAATTTTGATGGAACATGAGAAGTAGTGATGAATCCAGCTTTTAATTTCTCTCTAACAATATGGCAGTCAATATCCAAGTGTTTTGTTCTCTCATGAAACACTGGATTTGCCGCAATATGCATGGCAGCAAGATTATCACATTTCAAAGGAATTGGCAAGTGTAAAGGGACTTGAAGATCCTGTAAAACGTAACTAATCCACTGAAGTTCACAAACTGTAGTTGCCATTGATCTATATTCTGCTTCAGCAGATGATCTGCTAACAGTTGTTTGTTTCTTAGTTTTCCAAGAAACTAAAGAATCTCCAAGAAACACACAATAGCCTGTAGCCGACTTCCGGGTTATGGTGCATGTGGCCCAATCTGCATCACAATATGTAGTTAACTGTAAACTTGATTCAACTGGATAATAGAGACCACGCGACAGTGTCCCTTTGAGGTACTTTAGTAAATGCAGTGCTGATTTCAAATGATCAGAACAAGGGCTCTGCATAAATTGTGTAAGCTGTTGAACACCTTGAGCTATATCATGCCTTATTAAACTCAAATAAATCAACCTGCCAACTAGCCTTCTATACATTTCTGGATTATCAATTGGAGCCCCCATTTCAGGAACAAGTTTCAAGCCTTGTATTAAAGGTGTACAAGCAGCTTTGCAATCTAACATATCAACCTCAGAAAGCATATCGGTAATGAACTTTTTCTGGGAAATAAACATGCCATGTTGTGATCTTGCAATCTCAATTCCAAGAAAAAACTTTACTGAACCAAGATCTTTTATAGTAAAAGTCTTATCTAGAAACCGTTTGACATCATCAATTAAATGTTCATTTGGTCCAGTCAACAATATATCATCAACATAGACTAATAACGCCAGAAATTGATCTCCATTACCTTTAGTAAACAGGCAATTATCATGAGTGGACTGCACTAAGCCAATTTCTGCTATAGTAGCAGTAAACATTTTGTTCCATTGTCTGCCTGTTTGTTTCAGGCCATAAAGGGACTTATTAAGCTTACAATACTGACCCGGCAAAGCTTTAGCATAACCCTCCGGTGGCACCATATATATTTCTTCATCAAGCTCACCATGAAGATAAGCATTGTTAACATCAAGTTGATGTAAATGCCAGTTTAAGCTTGTACAAACAGCAAGTAATAGTCTGACAGTTACTAACTTTGCCACTGGAGAATAAGTTTCTGTGTAATCAAGTCCCAACAACTGTGTAAATCCTTTGGCCACTAACCTGGCTTTGAATTTATCAATTGATCCATCTGGCTTGTACTTAATTATGTATACCCATTTGCTACCAATAGGTTTCTTGTTTTTAGGTAAGGCAGACATTGTCCAAGTTTTATTTTTCTCCAGGGCATCAAGTTCCAGGTGCATGGCATTGATCCAATTAATTTCTTTTGCAGCTTGCTTGTAAGAACAAGGTTCCTGGATTTGAGATACTTGTGCCTGGAAAGCATTATAAGAAGTGGAAAAAATAATATGGGAAGGATAAGCATTAGCAGAATTTACAGAAGTAAAGGCAGCATTGCTGTTGGATATATTGGAAGGAACAATGAAATCAGTTAACCATTTTGGTGTTTATTTTACTCTTGTGCTTCTCCTAATGTAACGACCCGAAAATCGGACCGCTACCGGCGCTAGGATCCAAATCGGCTTAAGGCCGCCGGGACCCGTAGCAAGCCTGACATGTAACCTGTAAACCTGTTCAATCCCATACATGATCAACAATCATACATAAAAATTTAAAACTTTTCTTTTCCTCATACACCAAACTCAACCTGTGCATGCACTATACATAGCATAACTTAAACATTAATCCCTCTGTGGGATCTCAACATTTGCCCCAATGGGCGATACATCAGAATTTGAGTTGGTCAAACATAAACATCAATAGACATCAAGATCATGTATATAACAAAAAAGGATTACAACAGACTATGGTCAAGCACACTTCTAAACCTTAATATCATCATTACATAACATGGCTAAACATAACATTAAATCATTACATAATTTGTCATGTCCACTTTCTATCTATTACAAAACAAGGACTTCTTTACTCTTGCTGACCTCTTGGTCTACCCTGTACCTGCAAGCCTGGGGGTTAAGGGAGAGGGGTGAGCTACAAGAGCCCAGTGAGCAGAATAATAAAACAATTTAAAACATATGATAACATGGAATGCATCACAACACAGCTAATCACATCAAGGATGAATTTGTCACCAATAGTCCCCTACATGGTCCAACTGTGCCAGGAGCGTAGAATGGGCCTCACTGGTCTTTCTCTTACATAACATAACATAACATGGTCCAACTGTGCCAGGGGCGTAGAATGGGCCTCACTGGTCTTTCTCTTACATAGTGCCAGGGGCGTAGAATGGACCTCACTGGTCTTCCATACCGTATCATCATTATCATAGTATAGGGGGACTAATGGATCATTCAACATTCATCCACATCATCAAACATAATATGCAATGCAACATATTCGTGAGTCTAATGCAACATCCTATTATCTCATGGCATTCATGATGCGTGAATCATGCTAAAACTGATTTATTTATTTAAAAGCATAAGAGTTATTCCACTCACCTCTGGCTGAAGCTCTACTGACTCTGAAGTGACTGACTCACTGCTGGGGTCCTCGGTTCCTCGGGTCCGAACCTACACAGGTGGACTCAAATGAGGGACCAAACATACATGAACATAACTCTAAACTACTCCCCAAAAATCCCCTAGAACATCAAAACAATCATGCAAAAACATGCAAAGGAAGGCTGGACAGGGCAGGTTCGGCGGCACTTTCGGTGGCCGAAAGTCCCTCCAGAGCCGAAACCCAGGCAGGTTCGGCGGCACCTTCGGCGGCCGAAAGTCCCGGACAGAGACGAAAGTCTCTTTTTGGGGGCAACTTCGGCAGCAGAAAGGCCTGCCTCCCAAGCCATGTTCGGCGGCCGAAAGTTCCTTCGGCTGCCGAACCTGGTTTCTGCCAAAGGGCAGAAACTTAGCTCCCTTTGCACAAAACTCAACTCCCTTCCATTCCAACATGCATATAACTCACCAAATCATGCAAAAACACATACATTGGCTCCTAGGGGTTTCAAACTACCTAAAACCCCAACTACAACACACAACAATAACACAATCCAAGCCACATTGCTCAAAACATAACATTAACTCAAAAACCTAACTATGAGCTAAACATGCATTCTACCCCATAGATCTTGCATAAAACTTACTTTAAACATAAAATGAGCTTAAGATCGGCTCTTACCTCTTGAAGATCGAGAGGGAGACGTCCTAAACTCGGAGGTGGGAGATTTTGAGTTCTTGAACCTCAAAGCTCCAAAACTTGCTCAAATCTCTTCAAAACGACATAAACCTTGTTAAAACATGAAGGATTGAAGGAAAATCATCAAAAACGAACCATGGAGGAGCAAGAACTCAACGTGGCCGAAAATGGGGAGAAAACTCACCCGTTTCGGCCATAAAGCTCTTATATAGGGGCTGGCCAGTTCAAGTTCGGGGGCCGAACGTGCCCCCACATCTCATGCATGTTCGGCGGCCGAACATGAGGTTCGGCGGCCGAACCTGGTTTCTTTCAAACAAAACTTTCGGAGGCCAAAAGTGCTCCCAAAACCTATCCACGTTCGGCGGCCGAACATGACTTTCGGCGGCCAAACCTGGTAAAGGTTCCATGGTCTTTTTCATTTAAAAACTCAAATTATTTCTTACTTAAAAATCATTAAAACATGAAAACATTTGTGAAAACATGATTTTACCCTTCTAGAGGTCTCTGACATCCGAGATTCCACCGGACGGTAGGAATTCCGATACCGGAGTCTAGCCGGGTATTACACCTAACTGGTTGGGATAGTGAAGACTCAGGCATAGTAATTTCTATAGATAAAGGTTCTAACTCAATATTTGGTTCAACAGGAGTTGAATTATGTATTGGTGATGACAAACCCATGGATGGGGTTGGAGAAGACAAGGATATATCAGAGATGTTTACATTGGGAATTTGATCTGTAAGAGGATTGAAAGAAGGTTCAATAGGAATAGAGGAAGAATGTATAGCCATTTCATCTACTATACATTTAGGCAAACAGAAGTTTGTAACAGATGAAGGGTTAGTAAGATGAAAAGGAAACACATTTTCATGAAATCTAACATCTCTGGAAATGTAAATTTTTTTGGTATGAAGATTATATAGTTTGTATCCTTTCTGTTGTGGACCATAGCCCAATAGGACACTTGGTAGACCTCTGATAGAAAATTTTGTTTTGTCAGGAGACAGATTTGTGGCAAAACATAAACTTCCTATAACTCTTAGATAATCAAGTTTGGGTTTATGACCATGAACTAACTCATATGGACTTTTCCATTTTAAAATTTCCGATGGTAGTCTATTAATCAAATGTGTGGTAGTTAAAAGAGTTTCTGACCAAAAATGTGAAGGAAACTTGGATTGAAACATTAAGGACATTGCCACTTGTAGCAAATGCTTGTGTTTCCTTTCAACAACTCCATTTTGCTGTGGAGTATATACGCATGTCCTTTGGTGTCTAATACCTTTAGAACTAAACAAGGAAAAAACAGTCATTGTTTAAGAATTCAGAACCATTATCTGTTCTGACAGTTTTGACATGAGTTTTGAATTGATTTTCAATATGAGCAAGGAAATGGGTTAACACAGAAGGTACTTGAGTTTTGGAATTTAACATATAGGTCCAAGTGAACCTAGAATGATCATCAACAATGGTGAACATATAATATGCACCTGTCACAGATTTAATTCTATATGGTCCCTATAGATCCATATGTAACAATTCAAAGATAGTGAGAGAATGTTCAACTTTGGAGGGAAACACAATTCTTTCTTGTTTAGCCATTGGGCAAATAGTACAAGGAAGTATATCACTGCTAATGATGGGTACACAGATAAATGCCTCATTTTATTGGTAGAAGGATGCCCTAATCTGCTATGCCAAAGCTGAAACAAGTGAGGTTCATGTGCTGTACAAGCATTATTTACTTTTGTAATGGAAAAGGACCGTTTGTTGATATGATATAACCTACCAACAACTAATCCAACAGCAATTTCTTCTTTACTCTGCAAATCCTGCAACACACAGTGATCAGGATATTGAGTAACAAAGATTTTACAGGTAAGGGCAAGGTAATTCACAGACAAAAGATTGCAATGAAAATCTGTGATGTAAAGTGTATTGAACAAGGTAATTCTAGGTGAAAGTTGAATGGTTCCAATGTGGATAACAAGTTTTGTTCTTCCATCTGGTAGTCTGACATGTCTAGGTGTTTTTAACTTGGAAATGGAATCAAAAAGGGCAAGGTCACCAGACATATGGTCTGTGGCACCTGAGTCAACAATCCAGGTTCCTTTATCCATACATTTAAAGTTGCTAGAGCAATTAACAGAAGCAATACCTGCAAAGCTTGAAGCATGGTGTGCAGTGGCAACCTCCTCAACACTTGACTGGATAGATTTCCCTTTAAGAGCCTTTGATATCTCAAATTGTACTATTCTGGAGATACTATCTGTCATATTGTCAGTGACAGTATGAGGAGCATTAGTAGTTTCAGTATCTAAAGGAGATTCAGCTATGGTATTAAAGGCCATTGCATTGTTGGATTTTGCTCCATATTTCTGCTTCTTGAAGTCAGAAAACCATTCTGGATAGCCATGGAGTTTAAAGTATTTTTCCTTCAAGTGTCCAGAGGTCTGACAAAAATCACAGTACCTGTCCGCTTTGTTCTTAGAATTAAACTTACTGTCACCTGAAGATTGCCTTCTAGAGTTGTTGAATCTCTGAGCAGCCATAACAGTTGTGATGTCAGAAGATTCAGGAAATGTTACTTGAATTTCTTTCTGTTTTTCTACATTTTGTACCATTCCATATGCCTTACTTGCAGAAGGTAATGGATCAAGCAACAAAATCTGATTAGACACATGCTCATATTGATGATTCAGGCCCATGAGAAACTGTATCAATCTCTCCCTTTCTTCAAAAGCAGTTAATTCCTTAGCTGCACCGCAAGCACATGGTGGCAAGGGACAAAGTACTGACAATTCATCCTAACATCTTTTCAATTTGTTATAATAAGCAGCAAGAGTCATAGATCCTTGGCTTATATTAGCCAATTCTTTCTTGATTTGGAAAAATAAAGGACCATTACTTTCCCCAAATCTCTCAGCTATGTCATTCCATAGATCATGAGCAGATGGTGCATACAGAAATCCATCTGATAGATCTCTAGAAATTGAGTTTAAAATCCATGAAATGATCATAAAATCTACTATTATCCATTTCTTATATTCAGGAGCGTCAGAATTAGGTTTAGATATCTTGCCTGTAACAAATCCAAGCTTATCTTTGGCTCTTAGGGCAATTATCATGGACCTTGTCCAAGACAAGTAGTTTGGACCAGTGAGAGGATTACTAACCAGTTCTATGCCAGGATTATCTGAATTTGACAGTGTTAATGCTGATTCAAGCTCTGGATTAAGTGTTACATTTGCAGCAGTAGTGTTTGTAGCATTTGCCATCTTATACAATCAACAAGGATCACAAAGAAAACTATCTCAGACATGATCCACAAGGATCAAGAATGATCACAAAAAGCAACAAAAAATATGAAGAAGAAATGGAGTTTCAGAGCAAACTGTCTAAGCTTCCGCTCTGATACCATGAGAATAAATGAAGAATACCATGAGAAGAAATGAAGAATTTCTCATTAATGATAAAAAATTATTACAAAAAATGTACAACCCGTCAATCTAAGCTTCTACTATTTATACAACTCTTAACTAATCCAGAATCTTCCATTCTAACTAACTATTAAAACAGAATTGGCGCTAAATTTTGCTCATAAATTAAACACCTATTTTGAAACACTTCATTGCTGAGTAACTTGAGAGAAATTAGTTGTAACTGTAAAATAACTGCAAATAAGCTCTGGAAGTTGCTTGAAGCTACTGGAAGTTGCTGGAAGCTACTGGAAGCTGCTGTTGTTGCTGTCATTGCCATATTGCTGCAGTTTATATATTAACAGGCTAAGATCCTTCATTGTAATGACTTCCTTGACTTTTGGGATAAGGGAAATTACAATGTGGTTGATATTTCTCAACATCCTTCCTTCTTTAAAGAAATGTGAAATAGCATTGCAAACATCTGAGCCAATTAGATTCCAGTAATGCTGAAAGAATAGAGGAGTTAGTCCATCCTCTCCTGGAGCCTTAGAAGGATGCATGTTAAAAACAGCTCTCTAAATTTCAACATGAGTAATATTACTGGTCAAATGAGAATTAATCTCCTTAGAAATTCTAAGAATGAAACCTTGAGTAAACACACTAAGATTTGAACGGCTTGAAAAGGAAAAAATATCAGAAAAATATTGCACAGCAACAGATTGAATCCTGTTTAAATTTGATAGCGGTTGTCGAAGCCGTCAAAAATAAACCTATTAAACAATCAACAATTAATTTGCAGATAGTGGCAATAGGGTCGAACCACAGGGACTTGACACCAAAGATTTTCCTAATAATGACTAGGTAAATAAATAGCAAATAAATAAAAGAGGGGGCTTTTGTTTTGAAGATGTACTAAAGCTAATTAACAATAGAATGCAAATAATTTAAAGATGAGTAAATCAATAAGAGAAAAGCTTCTAGTTGAAGTATAGATCTATTTCAGATTGTTTAGAATTGATCATTGATTCTTTAACACTCCTATTTATTTCAATAAATTAGTTTAGGATGTGGGAGACGCTTCTCACAATCCAAATTCCTCCTTAGTTCTAGTTTGATTAGGAAACGTTCGCTAATCAAACACTAGTTAACAAGTTGCCAAGGAACGTCCTTGGGGCTTTTAGCATCGAACAACTATTAACTGCATTAAGACTTAGAGAAACCTAATTCTAACCTTGCCAACCGCGTGGTCAAGTTTAGATTATGCAACTTGATTAAATGTGTGTTCAAATAATCTAAGCAATTACGGACCTAAATTATTCAAACAATTGTTACTCAAGCAATTAAAAGCAGTAGGCCTAAATTGATTCTAAAAGCAAAGCAACAATTATAGAAAGATCAAATTGCATAAATATTGAAAATAAATAGAAGTTTAACAATGGAGATTTAAATCTCCCAATTCATCACAAATCTGAAATTTTCAACTTCAACTAGAAAAGAAAAGTGTTTAGCCACTCATGGTGGACAAAAATACACAAAAGAATGAAAAAAGGAAGAGGAGAGGAGTCTGCTGGATTTCTGCAGGTTTGCCGAGAATGGCAGATGAAGAAGAGATGCCTCTTGCTGGTTTGGAGGCTGCCCTTTTATAGCTGAAGAATTCCATCCTTCTAGGGTTTTGAAACCCTTTTTAATTTGGCTTGTGATTCCTCTTTTGATGTTGAATTTAATTGCAACTGGAATTCCTTAGGTGAGAAACTCTTTCATGGCTCTTAGAATTGTGTTGGTAGTGATTGAGTTGGATTTGGACTTCTGAAAATTCGAAATTCGGTTTCCTGCTGTTTTCCCGCCTATGCTGTCAATTTCTGCTGTCAAGGTGATTTGGGCAGATCACTTGCTCGATCTGCCCCAATCGCTCTCTGGGATTCAGTCCAGTTTCTGTCTCTGTATCTGCGAGTGATTTGGCCAGTTTCTGCGAGTGATTTGGCCAAATCACTCTGACCCAATCACTTTTCCAGCTTTTTCTTCACTTTTTCTCCAACTTTCCAATTTCTTCCTTTTCTGTAAAAACATAACAAAAACACAAATTAAGCTAGAAAAATGTGTAAATAAACAGTAATAAATATAATAAAAATGTGGCTAAATTATGCTTGATCAAATACCCCCACACCTAGCCTTTTGCTTGTCCTCAAGCAACAAACAACTTAGTCAATCAAGCCCCTTTTTCTTTTGAGCCTAAGTACTACTTAATCAGCCCCCCTAGACTCCTAAATTGAAGTATCACAGTATAGAGTACATGCACCAAGGTTGTTTCTTCTTTTCCTTGTTTCCCCTCTCCTACCATGGTCAAGAAAAAGGTTTTTGATTTAATCATGCTTATTCTCTTTATATGAGCTCAATGCAACCTCTAAGAGTGACTTGCCCTTCTTTGAGCGTTTTATTTTATTTTATTCAGCAGCACTTTTTATTCTTGCCTGAAAAAGTCACTAACCTTTTTACACGAAGGTGCATATTGGTGATACCCACCCCCGGTTACTCAGTCAGTCACTTGTTCAAGTGGCTACTAGCTCTGTTCATAGCTTATTTGGCCATTGGAACAGGTTTTATGATTTGTGCTTTGTGCTGGTTTTTCTTTTTCTTTTCTTTTCATAACAGTTTGGGCAAATCAGCTCTCAGGGGGCTACACCAACTTTTTATTTGCATGTATTTATATTTTTATTTCCCTTGACCACAACAAGTTTAAGGATTCAATTCAAGAAAAGAACTCCCTAAGTGAAGGTATCAAACTGTGAATGATTCAATTTAGGCTTAAAGGGGTGAAAAATCAATGGGGTCATGAGATAGGAAGCTCTTTTAACCTTGTTATCTATGCTGAGTAGAGCAAAAGCTAAGTCAAAATTCTGTGTGTGTGTGTGAAAAAATGTGTGAAAAAAGAAAAAAAATTTTGATGTGTGTTTATGGGGCAAAAAGATGCAAAATGAAACAAAAAAGAAAGCAAAAAATCAATGCAAAAATATAACCTAGCAGTAAATACCCCCACACATATCCCAAACATTGTCCTCAATGTTTAAACATAAATATGAAAAAATTAATAAGGAGAAGGAAAGGGATTGCATGGGATGTGGGTGATTAGGCCAAGTGATTTGGGCAAATCACTCGGCCAAATCACTATCGTGGCTGGTCTGTGGGCAGAAAATGTTGAACCAGCAGCTGCAACATGTTTTCCATGTGCTGTATCCTGTCTTGAGCCTCCATCGAATGGTCTTGAGGTGCCTTTTATGTCCTCCAAGGTCCACCCAATTGCTTTCTTGTGCTTCCTCAACACATCAAGGAGCTTTTCCTCTTCTTCTTGGCTGAGCTGGTTAGAAATAATTACTGGAAGTGTATTTCCAGCTCCCAAATAGGCATATTTGAGGTGGCTGGGTAAGGGCTTCAGATCTGGTGCAGTTGCTGTCTGGGACTCTGCTTGCTGTCTGCTTGCTGATTGGGGTAGATTTGGTGTTGATTTGGGCAAATCACTCTCTACCATGTCTGTCTGCTCCAGTGATTTAGGCAAGACGGGGTCTGTTTGCTTAGGTGATTTGGGCAGATCATCTGTTGATTTGGGCAGATCTCCTGTTGATTTGGGCAGATCACCCTCTGTCATGTCTGTCTGCTCATTGATTTGGGCAGATTGTCTGGGTGATTTGGGCAAATTGAATTCTGCTTGCACTAATTATTTGGGCTGATCACCTTCTGTCATGTCTGTCTGCTCACTGATTTGGGCAGATTGTCTGGGTGATTTGGGTTGATCACCTTCTGTCATGTCTGTCTGCTCACTGATTTGGGCAGATTGTCTGGGTGATTTGGGCAAATCACTGCCCTGATCACTTTCTGGCATATTTTTTTCCATGGCCTGTTTTTGTAATTTTTCAGCCCTACTGTCTTGCAGCTCTTTTCCACTCCTCAATGTGATGGCACTAGCATTTTGCCTTGGATTTATCTCAGTTTGGGAAGGTAGCTTTCCTTGTAATTCAAGCTTACTCAAGGATGAAGCCATTTGTCCTGTAATACCCGGCTCGAGTCCGGCATCGGAGTTCCTGTAGTCCGGTGGCATCTCGGGTGTCGGAACCCTCGAGAAGGGTAATACATATGTGGTCTAAGGTATTTTCACTTGTTTTCATGTTTTGAAGTGTTCAAAGCATTGAGTTTTGAAAGAAAAGCAACAAGGGAGAAATGCAAAGGTTCGGCCGCCGAAGGTCACTTTCGGCCGCCGAGCATTGCAGGGTTGTGGCTTCACGTTCGGCTGCCGAAGGTGGTCTGGCCAGCCACCTATAAAAGGGCCAAGGGTCGGTGGAAGGAGGTTATTTCTCCTCCACTTGCAGCCAGAGGTGAGTTCCAGCCTCTCCCACGTTGACTTTCATGTTTTTCATGATTTTCAACAAATCTTGCAAGAGTTTTAAGAGTTTTGGTGATTTTTGAAGGTTTTGAGCAAAAGAACCAAGTTTTGAAGCTTGGAGCTTTGGAAGAGCTTTTCTTCATATCTCCACGTTAGGATCCTTCATCCTCAAGTTGTTTAAGAGGTAAGTGAAGATCCTGAGCTTCTTTGATGATTTTGAAAGGTTTTATAAAGTTTGTATGGGTAGTATGCATGTTTAGGTTTAGGTGAGGTTTTTGGTGATTTGTGGTGTTCAAGCATGTTTAAGTGTTATGTGCTATGTTTGTTTGGGGTTTTAGGGTAGTTTTAGACCCCTTTGTGCATATATATGTGTATATGCTAGTTGGGAGTAGTTGCTATGCATGTTTGTAGGTTTTTGGGCAAAGTTTGCATGAAACAGAGCAGGGTTCTGCCCTTCGGGCAAAACCAGGTTCGGCCGCCGAAGCAAGGTTCGGCCGCCGAACCCCTTGTGGAGGCAGTTTCGGCTGCCAAAGGTTGCCCCCGAAAGCTAGGCTTTCGGTTTAGAAAGGGACTTTCGGCCGCCGAAAGAGGAAGTTCGGCCGCCGAAAGTGTGTGAGTTTCGTCTCTGGACGAGACCTTCGGCCGCCGAAGGTGCCGCCGAACATGCATGAGTTTCGTCTCTGGAGTGGGGTTTCGGCCGCCGAACTTGCCGCCGAAAGTGCCCTGTCCAGCTTTCTTTTGCATGTTTTATGTGATGGTTTTAGGATCGTTTAGAGGGGTGTTGGGGAGTTTCTTAGAGATGTTCTTGAGTGAGTTTGGTCCCTCATTGGAGTCCACCTGTGTAGGTACGGACCAGAGGAATCAGGGAAGTCAGCAGTGAGTCCAGTGTCAGAACCTGCAGAGTCAGTTCAGAGATAACTAAAGGTGAGTGGAACTTAACTTAATGTTTTAATATGAGAACTGAATCTTTTATCATGCTTCATGCATCATGACTATGCTATAGGGTGAGTGCATTAGTGTACACGAATATGACGCATTGCATCTATCCTTGTACTTGGCATGGCTCCTTGTACATTGCTTATGTGAGACGGCACGGACTTCGTGAGGATGCATTAGCCCTCAGAGGAAAGACCTGGAACAGCCCTACGGGGACCAGGCACAAAGACCTGGAACAGCCCTACGGGGACCAGGCACATGGTACTCCGGTACCCCAGATGAGATAGAGGGAGTTTTGATCCGTCCGGCCGAGGTGATGTGATTACTTGTGATGTGATGCATTTCATGCGAGCATGTTTTATCACCTGTGATTTTATTACTATTCTACTCACTGGGCTATAGTAGCTCATCCCTCTCCCCTAACTCCAGTTGTGCAGGTTCAGAGGTCAGAGAGAACTCAGCAGGGTACAGGAAGAGTGCAGAGTATTGTAATAGCTAGTGTGGACATGTAAATGTAAAGAGATAAGGTTTATGTATAGTGTATAGAATGGTGCTTGACTATAAGAGTTGTGATCCCTTGTTCTTTTCACATGATCAGTTTATGTTTACATATATGTGTTGTATATATGAAAGAGCCAGGCTTAACATAGATGAGTTGAGCCGCCTTGAGCATAGAGGAGAGCTCTGGCTGGCATTTTGTAGTACAGTGACAGTATGTGCACAGGTTAAGCCTTGGTATGAGAAAAGTGTTCATGTTTACAGAAAATGTGTGATCATGTATGGGATTTCACAGGCACACAGAGTTCATAGCAGGCTTACTACGGGTCCCGGCGACCTTAAGTCGATCTGGATCCTAGTGCCGGTAGCAGTTCGATTTCCGGGCTGTTACAGATTGGTATCAGAGCCCTAGGTTCACATGGTCGGACCTATAGAGAGAGAGTTGGGTTCATAGAGAGGTTTAGTAGGTCAAGCATCATAGGAAAACATGTCCACGAGGATAGGATGTTAGTCCTGTCTATATGCTGATGTGCAATGCCATGAGTTATGCATGTGCATTTTTTTGATGTGTTGCTTAAGTGTTATGTGATTTGTTGTTTTTTCCAGCGAGTGAAGATGCGAGGAACTCGTCGATCCGCGAGATTGACTGGAGTCCCACCTGTAAGTGAGGGTACAGCTGCTCGTCCACCTACCTTGCCAAGGGCAAGATCGCACAGGTCAAGCAGGGAAGGAACGTCCCGAGACCCTAGAAGGTCTTCTGACGAGAGCAGGAGAGGAGTAAGCAGAGGGGGAAGGTCAGTAGAAGAAAGAGGTGTGATGGAGGAGGATCAGAGTAGAGATGTAAGCATGGGTGTAGGAAGGTCAGAAGAAGGTATGGGGGAGTCCCAGGGAGGTGCACAGGCCTCGGGGTTTGGCTATCCACCCTTTCCTCAGGGCCCAGAGTATCCGATGGGAGGCACGTCGGATTACTCCAGCTTTGCCCCATATCCACCCTACATGCCATATATGCCCTATCCTTCCTTCTATCCACCTTATCACATGTATCCACCCCCACCTGTTCATCCAAGTCCAGTACAGCCTGAAGTGAGGGAACCAGTTCCTCCACCACCACCTCCTGAACTAGTAGCCCCTGTTGTGGAAGCACAGCAACCCAGTTCTTCAGGGGGAAGTAAGGTGAAGATGACCGAGTACTTAAAGTTGGATGCTCCTAAATTCAATACAGGAGATGATCCCTTTGAGTATCTCAGTGCAGTCAGAATGATCACAAGTGAGTTGGGAGCAGATGACGGTAGAGCCATTGAGATGGCAGGGTTCACTTTAAAGTGCAAGAAAGCTAGAGAATGGTTCAAGAACTATGTGGACCCGAGACTTGAGAGTATGACATGGAAAGAGTTCGCCAACGAATTTGCTGGATGGGCTTTTCCTGACAGTTCCAGGGAACTAAAGGTTGTGGAGTTTGAGCAGTTGAGACAGACGGAGGAGATGAGCGTTGAGGAATATACAGATAAGTTCCTGGAATTGTTGCCATATGTCGGTCAGGCATATGATACATATCAGAAGAAGGCAAAGAGATATGCCACAAGGCTTCATCCCAGGTATTTCTCTTTGATTCTTCATGCGGAGAAGGAAAGTTTCCACTCTATTGTGGATGCTGCTAGAAAGATGGAGGCCAGTGCCATAAGTCAGGGAGTAGTCAAGCAAGCAAAGGCACAGGCTTCTGGTACGGCAAGTGCGAGTAAGAAGAGATGGGAGAAATTCAGAGGAAACAGAGGCAAGTTCTGGAACAGGCTTAAGTCGGGTCTGGGAATGAGTAGTGGCTCCAGTTCTGGCGCAGATTTTCCAGTGTGCAAGAGGTGTGGCAAACAGCATAGAGGAGCTTGTCAGTTGGGATCCACCGCCTGCTATAGATGTGGGCAGGAGGGACATTATGCACGAGAATGTCCTCAGGCGACTTTGGTTGCACCATCCCAGCAGATGAGTGCGGGCAGTGTAGTACAGCCAGTAGCTTCAGCCATACCACCAAGCAGTGGCAGAGGAAGAGGAAGAGGGGCAGCCTCTTCATCAGGGATGGGTTCCCGAGGTGCAGGTCCGTCAGCCCCAGCACGGATTTTCACCCTGACTCAGCAGGAGGCAGACACTTCGAACACGGTGGTGTCAGGTAATCTCATCATTGGGTGTTCAGAGGTGTATGCTTTAATGGACCCCGATGCTTCTCACTCTTTCATTTCTTCTAGAGCTGCAGAGAGGTTGGGTCTGATGGTGTCTGAGTTAGAGTGTCCTCTTTGGGTCAGTGGACCCAAATGTGATCCATCTTTGGTAGAGTCCGTCTGTCGGTTCAGTCCAGTGTGCATAGAGGGTAGATACCTTCCAGCTGACCTGGTGGTTCTAGAGTTGACAGATTTTGATGTCATTCTAGGGATGGACTGGTTATCTACGTATAATGCTACCCTGAACTGTAGAGACAAGGTAGTTAGTGTCAGAGACCAGGATGGGTCAGAGTGTGTCTTCAGAGGAGACAGGAGAGGGACACCTAGGGGTTTGATATCAGCCCTCCAAGCTCGTAGGATGTTAAGGAAGGGGTGTCAGGGGTTCCTAGCTTATGTGAGAGAGCTAGACAGGCAAGTTAGGGAACCATCCTCAGTACCAGTTGTTCGAGACTTCCCAGATGTGTTTCCTGAAGAGCTTCCAGGACTACCACCGGATAGGGAAATAGAGTTCGAGATTGAGTTGATGCCCAGTGCCAGACCGATCTCTATTCCTCCCTACAGGATGGCACCAGCAGAGTTGAGAGAGTTGAAAGAGCAGTTACAGGATTTGGTAGCTAAGGGTTTCATCCGCCCGAGTACCTCACCCTGGGGTGCTCCAGTATTATTTGTCAGAAAGAAGGATGGACCTCTTAGACTTTGTGTCGATTACAGACAGTTGAACAAAGTCACTATAAAAAATAAGTATCCTTTACCCAGGATCGATGATCTATTCGACCAGCTGGCAGGAGCAGGTTGTTTTTCTAAAATAGATCTGAGATCCGGATACCACCAGTTGAAGATCAGGGAAGGAGATGTATCCAAGACTGCTTTCCGAACTAGATATGGGCATTATGAGTTCCTGGTGATGCCGTTCGGGTTGACTAACGCCCCTGCAGCATTCATGGATCTCATGAACAGGGTTTTCAGGGAGTACTTGGATTGTTTTGTGATCGTCTTTATTGATGATATCTTGGTGTACTCCAGGAATGCAGAGGAGCATGCCCAGCATCTGCGTCTAGTACTGCAAACCTTGAGAGAGCATGACTTGTATGCCAAGTTCTCCAAGTGCGAGTTCTGGCTAAGGAGCATTTCCTTTTTGGGACATGTTGTATCAGAGGAAGGTATAGCAGTAGATCCCAAAAAGGTAGAGGCAGTAGCCAACTGGCCTACACCCACTACAGTGACTGAGATCAAGAGTTTTCTGGGTTTGGCAGGCTACTATCGGAGGTTTGTTCAGGACTTCTCGAAGATAGCTGCTCCTATGACCAGACTGACCAGAAAGAATCAGAAGTTTGTGTGGTCAGAGGAATGTGAGGAGAGTTTTGCAGAGTTGAAGAGACGGTCGACTTCAGCACCGGTGTTAGCTCTGCCGATCAGTGATGAAGATTTCACAGTGTTCTGTGATGCATCCCGAGTGGGATTAGGTTGTGTGTTAATGCAGAATGATAGAGTGATAGCTTATGCTTCTAGACAGCTGAAGAAGCACGAGCTGAACTACCCGACACACGATCTTGAGATGGCAGCTGTTATCTTTGCACTTAAGATGTGGAGGCATTACCTCTATGGGGTAAAGTGTGAGATCTATACGGATCATAAGAGCCTACAGCACATCTTAAGTCAGAGAGAGTTAAACTTGAGGCAGAGACGGTGGGTAGAATTGCTCAGTGATTACGATTGTAAGATCCAGTATCATCCGGCCAAGGCTAATGTTGTCGCTGATGCCTTAAGCCGAAAGTCACTTGGCAGTTTATCCCACCTTGCAGTAGAGAGAAGACCGGTGGTGAAGGATTTCTACAAGCTCGTGGAAGAAGGGTTACAGTTGCAATTATCTGGTACAGGTGCTTTGATCGCACAGATGAAAGTGACACCAGTGTTTCTCGAGCAAGTGGCTCTGAAACAGCACGAAGACCCCGAGTTAGTGAAGATTGCCAGGACTGTTCAGTCTGGCAACAGTGCAGATTTCAGATTTGACGGTGAGGGGATTCTTCGGCACGGTAAGAGGTTATGTGTACCAGATGATAGCAGTTTGAAGGCAGACATTATGAGGGAAGCTCATAATGCGAGGTATAGCGTTCACCCTGGAGCCACCAAGATGTATCAAGATCTGAGAAGGGTGTATTGGTGGCCAGCAATGAAGAGAGAAGTGGCACAGTTCGTGTCAGCCTGCGAGACATGTCAAAGGGTGAAGCTAGAGCACTAGAAGCCGGCTGGAATGCTTAACCCACTGCCGATTCCAGAATGGAAATGGGAGAACATAGCTATGAATTTTGTAGTGGGGTTACCGGCGACGTCTAACAGACTAGACTCCATATGGGTGATTATGGATAGACTCACTAAATCTGCTCACTTCATTCTAGTCAGGAGTAACTACTCTGTAGACAAGTTGGCGCAGGTGTATGTAGACGAAATAGTAAGGTTGCATGGAGTTCCAGTGTCGATAGTATCAGATCGAGGACCTCAGTTCACCTCCAGATTTTGGCGGAGTCTGCAGCAGGAAATGGGCACAAGGTTGGATTTCAGCACTGCTTTCCATCCACAGACAGACGGGCAGTCAGAGAGGACCATCCAGACCATCGAAGATATGCTGAGAATGTGTGTGTTAGACTTTGGCGGTTCTTGGAGGCAGCATCTACCTCTGGTGGAGTTTGCCTACAACAACAGCCATCATGCTAGCCTAGGGATGGCCCCTTATGAAGCTTTGTATGGGAGGAAGTGCCGAACACCTGTTTGCTGGGAAGAGGTAGGAGAGAAAACTCTTGCAGGGCCAGAGTTAGTTGAGATAACCAGCAAGTTAGTGCCTATCATCAGAGAGAGGATCAGAACAGCTGTAAGCAGACAGAAAAGCTATGCAGACATCCGTAGGAAGCAGATAGAGTTCCAGGAGGGGGATATGGTATTGCTCAAGGTGTCTCCGATGAAGGGAGTGGTTCGGTTTGGAAAGAAGGGTAAACTGGCCCCACGGTACATTAGTCCCTTTGAGATCTTGCAGAAGATCGGGCCTGTGTCGTATAAGCTAGATTTACCGGCTTCTATGGAACGAATTCACCCGGTATTCCATGTTTCTATGTTGAGGAAGTTTGTGTCAGATCCAGAGAAGGTTCTTAGTGAACCTGAGGTGGAAATCTTAAGTGATCTCACCTATGTAGAGCAGCCAGTGCGGATCCTTGATGTAATACCCGGCTAGAGTCCGGCACCGGAATTCCTGTTGTTTGGTGGAATCCGGGGTGTCGGAATTCTAGAAAAAGGTAGAATTTATGTTTTACTAAGTGGTATGATTTGTATTGATGTTTTAAGGTTAATGGAAGTGAGTTTTGAGTTGAAATAACCTAAGGCAGTTGAGCCAAGTTCGGCCGCCGAAGGTAAGTTCGGCCGCCGAAAGTGTTCGGCTTCCGAAGGTAGGTTCGGCCCCCGAATGTTGCATGGTTTTGCATGCGATTGGGCAGCCGAAGCTGAGTTGGCTGGTCAGCTGAGTCATGGATTTTGACAGGTGTTGGCCTCAGATTCTTGCCAGGGAATAGGCCACGTCTCTTATGACTCATCTGTACATGTTTTGGTTGATCACACAGAAGGTTGAGGTGTTTGCAAAGGAGTTGAAAGTTGAGAGAAACTCAAGCCACGTTTTTGAGGTTTTGAGGGTTTGAAGAAAAGTTGATCCGTTTCCCTTGTTCAGTACGTGCATCTTTCTGTTTACAGAGGTAAGGGAAGATCTAGAACCTGTTTATATGTTTTCTGAAGGTTTTATGGGGTTAAAGGAAAGAGATGCATGCTTAGGTTATTAATGGTAGTTTTGATGATTTATGCATGTATATATGTTTATGTGTTATGTTTGTTTTGTTGTTTGGGGTTATTAGCTAGTTTTGGACCCCTGTGATCATATACGTGAGTATATGTGTGTTGAATAGTTGAAGTATGCATGTTTGGAGAAATTGAAGGGAAGGAGGAGATGAGTTGCCGTTGAAGCTGAGTTCTGGATGAACTCAGGTTCGGCAGCCGAAGGTTCATTCGGCCGCCGAACCTCCTGCATGGTGGCTAGGTTGCCACAGTTTGCCCCCGAGTGTTTTTGCATGTTCGGCTCTGTTTGGGGGATTCGGCCGCCGAAGGTGCCGCCGAAGGTGCTTCAGTTTCGTCTCTGGAGAGGACATTCGGCCGCCGAACCTGCCGCCGAAAGTGTTCTGTCCAGCTTTTCTTTTGCATGTTTTGCATGAGTTGTAGAGTGAGATTAAGGGGTTTCTTGGGTAGTTCAATAGAGTTATTTTAAGGTAGTTTGGTCCCTCATTTAAGGCTTTATGTATTTATACAGACCAGAGGAACCAGAGAGAGCAGCAGTGAGTACTGCTCCAGAGTTTACTGAACCTGCAGAGTCAGTCCAGCGCCAGAGGTGAGTGGAACTAAACTGAATACTTTTAATGAACCAATGGAATGTTTTAGCATATCTCATGCATCATGATTTTGTAAATAGGTTGACTGCATTAGTAATCACGACTATGTTGCATTGCATTATTAATTGTTGGTGTGAGTAAATGCTGAATGATCCAATAGTCTTCTGAGTTAAGACCAGGAGCCTTTGACTACGCCCTGGCAGGTATAGTAAAGACCAGGAGCCTTTGACTACGCCCTGGCAATGGTAAGTACAGAGGTGTTATACACACATATACATATATGACAGGAAGACCAGGTGCTCGATTCTACGCCCTGGCACGGAAGTTACTGAGGCTATGTGGTGACAGGTTTACTCTTGATGTGGCTTGTCTGTGTTATGACGCATTCCATGAGATCATATGTTATGACTGATTTTGTTATTCTACTCACTGGGCTATAGAGCTCATCCCACTCCCTTAATCCCAGTCTTGCAGGATTTCAGTGGTCAGTGTTCAGGGGAAGGTCAGAAGAGTTCAGAGATAAGAGAAGAAACTTGTAATAACTTAGAATGGACATGTAATAATACAGAGTTTTGTTACTTGTGTTTACAGGTAGAATTGTGCTTGACATAGTTGTGTTGGAAATCTTTGGTTTTTGTACATGATCTGTTTATGTCTATATGTTGCTGAGTATGTGAAAATCCAGGCTTAACAGGTATGAGATAACCCATCTAGAGCCAGCTCTAGTCAGGGGTACAGACAGAGATAGTGCATGCACAGGTTAAGCCTTGGATCAAGAAAAGAGTTTTTATTTTCACATAAAATGTATGATCATGTATGAGATTTACAGGTACACAGAGAGTATAGCAGGCTTGCTACGGGTTCTGGCGGCCTTAAGCCGACCTGAATCCTAGCGCCGGTGACGGTCCATTTTGGGGTCGTTACAGATTGGTATCAGAGCCCTAGGTTCATATGATCGGACCTATAAAGAGAGTGTCGGGCTCATAGAGATTAGAGTTGGTCAAGCACAATAGGAATCATGTCCACTAGGATAGGATGTTGAGTCCTGTCTTTTTGATGCTATGAGATGCATATGCATGTGTTTTATGTTTGAAATATATGTTTATGTGCTGATATGCTATAGTATGTGTTGTTGTACAGAGGTAAGATGCGAGGAACTCGTCGATCAGCTCGCTTGACTGGAGTCCCATCAGATAGTGAGGAAATAGCTGCTCGTCCTCCTGCATTGCCAAGGGCAAGGTCGCAAAGATCTAGCAGGGAAGGCATGTCAATAGACCCTAGAAGGTCTGTGGACGAGAGCAGAAGAGGAATAGTTAGAGGAGGTGGATCAGAAGAAGTGAGGGAGGCCATGGAGACTGATCCGTCTATGGACGAAGGTATGGGAGAATCCGAGGGAGGCGTTCAGGCCTCAGGTTATGGCTATCCATCCTTGTTTCAGGATCCAGAGTATCCGATGGAGGGTATGTCGGAATACTCTCGTTTTGACCCATATCCTACATACATGCCATATATGTCATATCCTCACTATTACCCATCATATCCACCATATCCTATGTATCCACCCTCCCCTATACATCCAAGTGCAGCACACCCAGAAATAAATGAACCAGCACCTCCACCACCACAAACAGAACCAGTAGCCCCTGTTGCCCAAATTTTTCCATCTAGTTCATCTGGAAGTAAGGTAAAGATGACTGAGTACCTTAAATTGGATGCTCCTAAGTTTACCACAGGAGATGATCCATTTGAGTACCTGAGATTTGTGAAGATGATTACTGATGAGTTGGGTGCAGATGACAGTAGAGCCATAGAGATGGCAGGATTTACACTGAAGTGTAAGAAGGCTCGGGAATGGTTTAAGAACTATATAGAGCCCAGAATGAACAGTATGTCGTGGGGAGAGTTCGCTAATGAGTTTGCAGGGTGGGCTTTTCCTGATAGTTCCAGGGAGATGAAGATAATTGAGTTTGAACAGTTGAGACAAACAGATGAGATGACTGTTGATGAGTTCACAGATAAGTTCCTAGATCTGCTTCAGTACGTGGGTCAGGCCTATGATACTGATCAGAAGAAGGCGAGGAGATATACCATGAGACTTCATCCTAGGTATTCTTCTTTGATCCTTCCAGCAGAAAAGGAGAGTTTTCACTCTATTATAGATGCAGCCAGGAAGATGGAAGCTAGTGCTAATATTCAGAAACAGTCAAAGGCACAGGCTTCGGGTTCTAAGGCCCCCAGTTCAAGTTCTACAGGCAGTAAGAGATGGGATAGAGCGAGAGGAACAAGGAAAGGGTTCTGGAGTAAAGTTAAGTCAGGTCTGGGAATGGGTAGTGGCTCAAGCTCTGGCACAGCTGTTCCAGCATGTAGGAGATGTGGGAGACCACACAGAGGAACTTGTCAGTTGGGATCTACAGCTTGTTTTAGATGTGGACAGGAAGGGCATATTGCTCGAGAGTGTCCTCAGGTGACTTTTGTGGCACCTTCCCAGCAGATGAGTTCAGGCAGTGTAGCACAGCCAGTAGGGCAGCCAGTGGCTTCAGCTATACCTCAGGGTAGTGGTAGAGGTAGAGGGAGAGGGGCAACCTCTACTTCAGCAGCAGGTTCCCGAGGTGGAAATCCTGTAGCCCCAGCACGGATTTTCACTATGACTCAGGAGGAGGCTAATACATCGAACACAGTGGTGTCAGGTAATCTCATCATTGGGTGTTCTGATGTGTATGCTTTGATGGACCCCGGTGCTTCTCATTCCTTTATTGCTTCGAGAGCCATAGAGAGATTGGGTTTGATCAGTTCTGAGTTAGAGTATCCTCTCTGGGTCAGTGGACCTAGATGTGACCCATCAGTGGCAGTGTCAGTCTGTCGTTTCAGTCCAGTATTCATAAAGGGTAGATGCCTTCCAGCTGACCTTGTGGTTCTAGACTTGACAGATTTTGATGTCATTCTAGGGATGGATTGGCTATCTGCATATAGTGCTACTTTGGACTGTCGAGAGAAGATAGTGAGTCTCAGAGACCAGGATGGGTCAGAGTGTGTCTTCAGAGGAGACAGGAGAGGTACACCCAGAGGTATGATTTCAGCCCTTCAGGCTCGTCGTTTGCTTAGGAGGGGTTGTCAGGGGTTTCTAGCTCATGTGAGAGAGCTAGACAGTCAGGTTAGGGAACCAGCTACAGTACCCGTGGTCCGAGAGTTTCTCGATGTTTTTCCAGACGAACTTCCAGGACTACCACCTGGTAGGGAGATAGAGTTTGAAATAGAATTGCTGCCTGATACCAGACCTATCTCGATTCCTCCCTACAGGATGGCGCCAGCAGAGTTAAAAGAGTTAAAAGAGCAACTGCAGGACTTGGTAGATAAGAGTTTCATCCGCCCTAGTACCTCACCTTGGGGTGCTCCAGTACTTTTTGTCAGAAAGAAGGATGGATCCCTCAGACTTTGTATTGACTACAGACAGTTAAACAAGGTCACTACCAAGAATAGATATCCTCTGCCTAGAATTGATGATCTGTTTGACCAGCTAGCTGGAGCAGGTTGTTTCTCTAAAATAGATTTGAGATCCGGATATCATCAGTTGAGAGTCAGAGAGGCAGATGTGCCTAAGACAGCATTCAGGACCAGATATGGGCACTATGAGTTCTTAGTAATGCCGTTCGGGTTGACTAATGCCCCTGCAGCATCCATGGATCTCATGAATAGAGTTTTCAGCGAGTTTCTGGATCACTTTGTGATTGTTTTTATTGATGACATCTTAGTGTATTCTAGAAATGCAGAAGAGCATGCCCATCATCTGCGGATAGTTTTGCAGACACTGAGAGAGCATGGTTTGTATGCCAAGTTCTCTAAGTGTGAGTTTTGGTTGAGGAGCATTTCCTTCTTGGGACATGTGGTATCAGCAGATGGGATTGAGGTAGACCCCAAGAAGATAGAGGCTGTAGCTAACTGGCCCAAACCCACTACAGTGACTGAGATTAAAAGCTTTCTGGGACTGGCAGGTTACTACAGGAGGTTCGTACAGGACTTCTCGAAGATAGCAGCTCCTATGACTAAACTGACTCAGAAGAACCAGAAGTTTATCTGGTCAGACCAGTGTGAAGAGAGCTTTGAGGAGCTCAAAAGGAGATTGACGACAGCACCAGTGCTAGCTCTGCCTGTTAGTGACGAAAAGTTCACAGTGTTCTGTGATGCGTCTCGAGTGGGATTGGGTTGTGTTCTGATGCAGCAGGATAGGGTGATTGCTTATGCTTCGAGGCAGTTAAAGAAGCACGAGTTGAATTACTCCACCCATGACCTTGAGATGGCAGCAGTTATCTTTGCACTCAAGATGTGGAGGCATTACCTCTACGGGGTTAAATGCGAGATCTTCACTGATCATAAAAGTTTACAATACATCTTGAGCCAAAGAGAACTGAATATGAGGCAGAGAAGATGGGTAGAATTGCTGAGTGATTATGATTGTAAGATCCAGTACCATCCGGGTAAGGCGAATGTTGTGGCAGACGCCTTAAGTCGGAAGTCACTCGGCAGTTTATCTCATATAGCAGCAGAGCGGAGACCAGTAGTGATGGAGCTATACAAGCTCATCGATGAGGGGTTGCAGCTAGAGTTGTCTGATACAGGTGCGTTGATAGCACAGATGAGAGTGACACCAGTGTTTCTGGAGCAGATAGCACAGAGACAGCACGAGGACCCTGAGTTAATGAAAATTGCCAGGACTGTTCAGTCAGGCAACAGTGCAGAGTTCAAATTTGACAGCAAAGGGATCCTTCGTTTTGGAAGTCGACTTTGTGTACCAGATAATAGCAGTCTGAAGGAAGACATTATGAGGGAAGCTCATAATGCACGATATAGTGTTCACCCAGGAGCCACCAAGATGTATCGAGACCTAAAGAAGGTGTATTGGTGGCCAGCCATGAAAAAGGAAGTGGCGCAGTTTGTGACAGCCTGTGAGACGTGTCAGAGAGTGAAGTTAGAACATCAGAAGCCGGCTGGAATGCTTAACCCACTGCCGATTCCAGAATGGAAATGGGAAAACATAGCTATGGATTTCGTCGTGGGCTTACCGGCAGCATCCAACAGGATAGACTCTATATGGGTGATTGTGGACAGACTCACGAAATCTGCTCATTTCATTCCAATTAGGAGTAACTATTCTGTAGATAAGTTAGCACAGGTGTATCTGGATGAGATAGTGAGATTGCATGGAGTCCCAGTGTCTATAGTTTCAGACAGAGGACCTCAGTTTACCTCCAGATTCTGGCGAAGTTTGCAAAGTGCTATGGGCACGAGATTAGATTTTAGTACTGCTATCCACCCACAGACTGATGGACAGTCAGAGAGGACCATCCAGACCATAGAGGACATGCTCAGAATGTGTGTGTTAGACTTTGGCGGTTCTTGGAGGCAGCATCTACCTTTAGTAGAGTTTGCCTACAATAACAGTCATCATGCTAGCATTGGGATGGCTCCTTATGAAGCCTTATATGGGAGGAAATGCAGATCCCCTGTTTGCTGGGAAGAGGTAGGAGAGAAAGTTCTTGCAGGGCCAGAGTTGGTAGAAATTACCAGTAAAACAGTGCCAGTAATCAGAGAGAGAATCAGAATAGCACAGAGTAGACAGAAAAGCTACGCAGATATTCGCCGAAAACTGTTAGAGTTTCAGGAGGGAGATTGGGTATTGCTGAAAGTGTCTCCAATGAAAGGAGTGGTTCATTTTGGGAAGAAGGGTAAATTGGCTCCACGATACATTGGACCCTTTGAGGTTTTGCAAAGGATCGGAAATGTATCATATAAGCTAGATTTACCTACTTCTATGGAGAGGATTCACCCGGTGTTTCATGTTTCTATGCTACGGAAATTTGTGTCAGATCCGGATCAGGTTATTAGTGCGCCTGATGTGGAGATTCTAGGGGATCTCACGTATGTAGAGCAGCCAGTACGGATTCTGGACACACAGAGCAGACAGCTAAGGAACAAGGAGATTCCGATGGTGAAAGTTTTGTGGAACCACCATAACCTAGAAGAGTGCACATGGGAGACGCGGGAGTCTATGCTCCAGCAGTATCCACATCTGTTTTGAGGTTCGTTTCCTCCTTTTGTTGTGATTGTTGTTTGTTTTAGGAACATCCGAGGATGAATGTTCTTAAGGGGGGAGAATGTAATACCCGGCTAGAGTCCGGCACCGGAATTCCTGTTGTTTGGTGGAATCCGGGGTGTCGGAATTCTAGAAAAAGGTAGAATTTATGTTTTACTAAGTGGTATGATTTGTATTGATGTTTTAAGGTTAATGGAAGTGAGTTTTGAGTTGAAATAACCTAAGGCAGTTGAGCCAAGTTCGGTCGCCGAAGGTAAGTTCGGCCGCCGAAAGTGTTCGGCTTCCGAAGGTAGGTTCGGCCCCCGAATGTTGCATGGTTTTGCATGCGATTGGGCAGCCGAAGCTGAGTTGGCTGGTCAGCTGAGTCATGGATTTTGACAGGTGTTGGCCTCAGATTCTTGCCAGGGAATAGGCCACGTCTCTTATGACTCATCTGTACATGTTTTGGTTGATCACACAGAAGGTTGAGGTGTTTGCAAAGGAGTTGAAAGTTGAGAGAAACTCAAGCCACGTTTTTGAGGTTTTGAGGGTTTGAAGAAAAGTTGATCCGTTTTCCTTGTTCAGTACGTGCATCTTTCTGTTTACAGAGGTAAGGGAAGATCTAGAACCTGTTTATATGTTTTCTGAAGGTTTTATGGGGTTAAAGGAAAGAGATGCATGCTTAGGTTATTAATGGTAGTTTTGATGATTTATGCATGTATATATGTTTATGTGTTATGTTTGTTTTGTTGTTTGGGGTTATTAGCTAGTTTTGGACCCCTGTGATCATATACGTGAGTATATGTGTGTTGAATAGTTGAAGTATGCATGTTTGGAGAAATTGAAGGGAAGGAGGAGATGAGTTGCCGTTGAAGCTGAGTTCTGGATGAACTCAGGTTCGGCAGCCGAAGGTTCATTCGGCCGCCGAACCTCCTGCATGGTGGCTAGGTTGCCACAGTTTGCCCCCGAGTGTTTTTGCATGTTCGGCTCTGTTTGGGGGATTCGGCCGCCGAAGATGCCGCCGAAGGTGCTTGAGTTTCGTCTCTGGAGAGGACATTCGGCCGCCGAACCTGCCGCCGAAAGTGTTCTGTCCAGCTTTTCTTTTGTATGTTTTGCATGAGTTGTAGAGTGAGATTAAGGGGTTTCTTGGGTAGTTCAATAGAGTTATTTTAAGGTAGTTTGGTCCCTCATTTAAGGCTTTATGTATTTATACAGACCAGAGGAACCAGAGAGAGCAGCAGTGAGTACTGCTCCAGAGTTTACTGAACCTGCAGAGTCAGTCCAGCGCCAGAGGTGAGTGGAACTAAACTGAATACTTTTAATGAACCAATGGAATGTTTTAGCATATCTCATGCATCATGATTTTGTAAATAGGTTGACTGCATTAGTAATCACGACTATGTTGCATTGCATTATTAATTGTTGGTGTGAGTAAATGCTGAATGATCCAATAGTCTCTGAGTTAAGACCAGGAGCCTTTGACTACGCCCTGGCAGGTATAGTAAAGACCAGGAGCCTTTGACTACGCCCTGGCAATGGTAAGTACAGAGGTGTTATACACACATATACATATATGACAGGAAGACCAGGTGCTCGATTCTACGCCCTGGCACGGAAGTTACTGAGGCTATGTGGTGACAGGTTTACTCTTGATGTGGCTTGTCTGTGTTATGACGCATTCCATGAGATCATATGTTATGACTGATTTTGTTATTCTACTCACTGGGCTATAGAGCTCATCCCAGTCTTGCAGGATTTCAGTGGTCAGTGTTCAGGGGAAGGTCAGAAGAGTTCAGAGATAAGAGAAGAAACTTGTAATAACTTAGAATGGACATGTAATAATACAGAGTTTTGTTACTTGTGTTTACAGGTAGAATTGTGCTTGACATAGTTGTGTTGGAAATCTTTGGTTTTTGTACATGATCTGTTTATGTCTATATGTTGCTGAGTATGTGAAAATCCAGGCTTAACAGGTATGAGATAACCCATCTAGAGCCAGCTCTAGTCAGGGGTACAGACAGAGATAGTACATGCACAGGTTAAGCCTTGGATCAGGAAAAGAGTTTTTATTTTCACATAAAATGTATGATCATGTATGAGATTTACAGGTACACAGAGAGTATAGCAGGCTTGCTACGGGTTCTGGCGGCCTTAAGCCGACCTGAATCCTAGCGCCGGTGACGGTCCATTTTGGGGTCGTTACACTTGACACCCAGATCAGAAAGCTGAGAAACAAGGAGATACCAATGGTGAAAGTTCTGTGGAACCACCACAACCTAGAAGAGTGCACCTGGGAGACTCGGGAGTCCATGCTCCAGCAATTCCCATATCTGTTTTAAGGTGAGTTTTTCCCCTTTTCTATGTGTTTATGTTGTGTTAGGGACATTCGGGGACGAATGTTCTTAAGGGGGGAGAATGTAATACCCGGCTCGAGTCCGGCATCGGAGTTCCTGTAGTCCGGTGGCATCTCGGGTGTCGAAACCCTCGAGAAGGGTAATACATATGTGGTCTAAGGTATTTTCACTTGTTTTCATGTTTTGAAGTGTTCAAAGCATTGAGTTTTGAAAGAAAAGCAACAAGGGAGAAATGTAAAGGTTCGGCCGCCGAAGGTCACTTTCGGCCGCCGAACATTGCAGGGTTGTGGCTTCACGTTCGGCTGCCGAAGGTGGTCTGGCCAGCCACCTATAAAAGGGCCAAGGGTCGGTGGAAGGAGGTTATTTCTCCTCCACTTGCAGCCAGAGGTGAGTTCCAGCCTCTCCCACGTTAACTTTCATGTTTTCCATGATTTTCATCAAATCTTGCAAGAGTTTTAAGAGTTTTGGTGATTTTTGAAGGTTTTGAGCAAAAGAACCAAGTTTTTGAAGCTTGGAGCTTTGGAAGAGCTTTTCTTCATATCTCCACGTTAGGATCCTTCATCCTCAAGTTGTTTAAGAGGTAAGTGAAGATCCTGAGCTTCTTTGATGATTTTGAAAGGTTTTATGAAGTTTGTATGGGTAGTATGCATGTTTAGGTTTAGGTGAGGTTTTTGGTGATTTGTGGTGTTCAAGCATGTTTAAGTGTTATGTGCTATGTTTGTTTGGGGTTTTAGGGTAGTTTTTAGACCCCTTTGTGCATATATATGTGTATATGCTAGTTGGGAGTAGTTGCTATGCATGTTTGTAGGTTTTTGGGCAAAGTTTGCATGAAACAGAGCAGGGTTCTGCCCTTCGGGCAAAACCAGGTTCGGCCGCCGAAGCAAGGTTCGGCCGCCGAACCCCTTGTGGAGGCAGTTTCGGCTGCCAAAGGTTGCCCCCGAAAGCTAGGCTTTCGGTTTAGAAAGGGACTTTCGGCCGCCGAAAGAGGAAGTTCGGCCGCCGAAAGTGTGTGAGTTTCGTCTCTGGACGAGACCTTCGGCCGCCGAAGGTGCCGCCGAACATGCATGAGTTTCGTCTCTGGAGTGGGGTTTCGGCCGCCGAACTTGCCGCCGAAAGTGCCCTGTCCAGCTTTCTTTTGCATGTTTTATGTGATGGTTTTAGGATCGTTTAGAGGGGTGTTGGGGAGTTTCTTAGAGATGTTCTTGAGTGAGTTTGGTCCCTCATTGGAGTCCACCTGTGTAGGTACGGACCAGAGGAATCAGGGAAGTCAGCAGTGAGTCCAGTGTCAGAACCTGCAGAGTCAGTTCAGAGATAACTAAAGGTGAGTGGAACTTAACTTAATGTTTTAATATGAGAACTGAATCTTTTATCATGCTTCATGCATCATGACTATGCTATAGGGTGAGTGCATTAGTGTACACGAATATGACGCATTGCATCTATCCTTGTACTTGGCATGGCTCCTTGTACATTGCTTATGTGAGACGGCACGGACTTCGTGAGAATGCATTAGCCCTCAGAGGAAAGACCTGGAACAGCCCTACGGGGACCAGGCATATGGTACTCCGGTACCCCAGATGAGATAGAGGGAGTTTTGATCCGTCCGGCCGAGGTGATGTGATTACTTGTGATGTGATGCATTTCATGCGAGCATGTTTTATCACCTGTGATTTTATTACTATTCTACTCACTGGGCTATAGTAGCTCATCCCTCTCCCCTAACTCCAGTTGTGCAGGTTCAGAGGTCAAAGAGAACTCAGCAGGGTACATGAAGAGTGCAGAGTATTGTAATAGCTAGTGTGGACATGTAAATGTAAAGAGATAAGGTTTATGTATAGTGTATAGAATGGTGCTTGACTATAAGAGTTGTGATCCCTTGTTCTTTTCACATTATCAGTTTATGTTTACATATATGTGTTGTATATATGAAGGAACCAGGCTTAACATAGATGAGTTGAGCCGCCTTGAGCATAGAGGAGAGCTCTAGCTGGCGTTTTGTAGTACAGTGACAGTATGTGCACAGGTTAAGCCTTGGTATGAGAAAAGTGTTCATGTTTACAGAAAATGTGTGATCATGTATGGGATTTCACAGGTACACAGAGTTCATAGTAGGCTTACTACGGGTCCCGGCAACCTTAAGTCGATCTGGATCCTAGTGCCGGTAGCAGTTCGGTTTCCGGGCTGTTACATGTCCCATTTATTGCTTCTTTGCTGGCTGTTCAGGAGCTGTTTGAGTGGTGTATGTTGCTGGTTCAGCGAGTGCAACAACTTCTGGTTGAGTGGTGTCAATTTCTGAGGTTGCTAGTGTTTGGACAGCAACAAGGGATGTAATGGTGGCAGATTCAGCACTTGCTGATTTTTGGACAGCAGGTTCAGCAATTGCTGATGTAATTGTGGAATTTTCAGCAGGTGGACAGCAACTGTTGTCTTTATTTGCAGTAGGTTGGACATGCAGATTTCCAGCTTGAATTTCAGCTTCTTCACGTGCAACAGGGGGTTCTGCCATTGCTGGATTTTCTGCAGTAATCTGGAACTTAGTTTCTAGTGCAATTTCAGCAGTGGCAGGCGTGGCAGTGGGTGATTTTGCTGGTGCAGAAAATTCTACAGCAGGTGCAGCAGCAAAATCTGTAGGTGTAGAAAAATCTGCTGGTGCAGAAAATTCTGCAGTAACCTGGAATCGGGTATCTGGTTCAAATGTAGCAGTGGCTGGTGTGGCAGTAGATGGACTTGCTGGTGCAGAAAGTGTTACAGCAACAAATTCAATATTTTTTACAGTAGGAGCTGTCTCTTGGGAGGCAGAAGCTTCAACAAGCGTTGTTTGGGCAGTAGCTGGTTCAGCTTCAAGTGTAGTGGTGATTTGTGCAGCAGACTCAACAGCTCGGTCTGTTTCTTCGTCATCGTCCCATAGATCTTGAAGCTTTTCCTCTCTTCTTAATATGTATGCGTCCACTGAGTTGACCGCTTGATCCACTTGCTGTTGGAGAATTTTCCCAGAAATTTCCAACCTCCTCACCATCTCTTCAAGTTCCATATTGGAGTTTTGAGGTGTTGCTTGGGCTTGATAGTTTTGGTAGTAGTAAGCCCTTGCATAGCCATAATTCTGATTGTCCCCCCAACATGGATTGTATTGCAGATCTCTTTGGTAGTCATGGTAGTGGTCTGTCCTTGTATAGCCATAGCTCAGATTGTCTCCCCAACCTGTATTGTATGTGTCAAGGTAGGGATTATGTCTTAGCTGTTCATAGAATCCTTCAAATGCATGTGCTTGTTGAAGTTGTTGGGCTTGACCTATACCATAATTTCTCACCATAGAGGTTCGTTCAGAAATTTGAGAAGAGAGAAAAGACATACTTAACGTAGCCATGTTTGTAAAGTCTAGGCAGTGCGTTCAATTTCTGGATCGTAAAGAAGAGCTTCTTTACAATCAGCCTTGGTCATAAAAGGAAAATACGTTAGTTAGATCAAATCCCCGGCAACGGCGCCAATTTTTGATAGCGGTTGTCGAAGCCGTCAAAAATAAACCTATTAAACAATCAACAATTAATTTGCAAATAGTGGCAATAGGGTCGAACCATAGGGACTTGACACCAAAGATTTTCCTAATAATGACTAGGTAAATAAATAGCGAATAAATAAAAGAGAGGGGTTTTGTTTTGAAGATGTACTAAAGCTAATTAACAATAGAAAGCAAATAATTTAAAGATGAGTAAATCAATAAGAGAAAAGCTTCTAGTTAAAGTATGGATCTATTTCAGATTGTTTAGAATTGATCATTGATTCTTTAACACTCCTATTTATTTCAATAAATTAGTTTAGGATGTGGAAGACGCTTCTCACAATCCAAATTCCTCCTTAGTTCTAGTTTGATTAGGAAACGTTCGTTAATCAAACACTAGTTAACAAGTTGTCAAGGAACGTCCTTGGGGCTTTTAGCATCGAACAACTGTTAACTGCATTAAAACTTAGAGAAACCTAATTCTAACCTTGCCAACCGCGTGGTCAAGTTTAGATTATGCAACTTGATTAAATGTGTGTTCAAATAATCTAAGCAATTACGGACCTAAATTATTCAAACAATTTTTACTCAAGCAATTAAAAGCAGTAGGCCTAAATTGATTCTAAAAGCAAAGCAACAATTATAGAAAGATCAAATTGCATAGATATTGAAAATAAATAGAAGTTTAACAATGGAGATTTAAATCTCCCAATTCATCACAAATATGAAATTTTTAACTTCAACTAGAAAAGAAAAGTGTTTAGCCACTCATGGTGGACAAAAATACACAAAAGAATGAAGAAAGGAAGAGGAGAGGAGTCTGCTGGATTTCTACAGGTTTGCCGAGAATGGCAGATGAAGAAGAGATGCCTCTTGCTGGTTTGGAGGCTGCCCTTTTATAGTTGAAGAATTCCATCCTTCTAGGGTTTTGAAATCCCTTTTTAATTTGGCTTGTGATTCCTCTTTTGATGTTGAATTTAATTGCAACTGGAATTCCTTAGGTGAGAAACTCTTTCGTGGCTCTTGGAATTGTGTTGGTAGTGATTGAGTTGGATTTGGACTTCTGAAAATTCGAAATTCGGTTTCCTGCTGTTTTTCCGCCTCTGCTGTCAATTTCTGCTGTCAAGGTGATTTGGGCAGATCACTTGCTCGATCTGCCCCAATCGCTCTCTGGGATTCAGTCCAGTTTCTGTCTCTGTATCTGCGAGTGATTTGGTCAGTTTCTGCGAGTGATTTGGCCAAATCACTCTGACCCAATCACTTTTCCAGCTTTTTCTTCACTTTTTCTCCAACTTTCCAATTTCTTTCTTTTCTGTAAAAACATAATAAAAACACAAATTAAGCTAGAAAAATGTGTAAATAAATAGTAATAAATATAATAAAAATGTGGCTAAATTATGCTTGATCAAAATTGGATTGCCATAAGCCTTAAGAGTCCTGAAGACCTCAAATGTGATTCCTATGGCATCTTTGCAAAACGCTAGCATGAAAAAAAAGAGGGATTACAATCACCAGAATTAAGCCAAGTGGCTCTAGATTTTTATTTTCAAAATTGTTCTTCACTCCTCACCTCTAAAGCTAATTCAGATTCAAGAACACGAAGTCTGTCAAAGTCACAAAAAGGACTGGAATTCTTACATTGAGAGATCATATCTTGGAGTTGGATAATCCGGATTCTGGAATTGGAATTCTGAAGCTTATCTCAAGATACTAAGGCATGCCTGCATGCTTTTAATTTAGAGAAAACATTAAATAAGGAAGAAGCAGTACCATTCGCATTCCAGGCTTCATAAATAATTACAGAAGCTTCAGATTTAGAGGTCCATCGAGAGTTGAACTTAAAGAGCCTTTTAGCTTTAGAAGTGGAGGGATACAAATTGAGGAGCAGCGGCCGATGGTCAGAACCAAGATCATCTAAATGTGAAATATTGGCATGTAGATGAAGATATATCCAGTTATAGGATGCCAGAGATCTGTCCAGATGTTTGCAAATGTTAGCGTTTCCAAATCTGCGATTATTCCATGTGAACTTAGGGCCATAGAAACCCAGATCTAATAAGCCAACAGTTGAGATAAAGTTTTTGAAGACCAAGGAACCTTCTTTCTCCCAAGACCACATAACACAATTAAAATCACCTATGAATAAGCAAGAATCAGATACAAAGCTCTTATAATTCAGCAGGAAGGAGAATTGTTCATCTCTTAAAGAATCAATGCAGCTGGCATAAATGAGAATGATGTCCTAACTAGCTTGCTTTGACTGATCAAAGACATTCACATGAATAAAAAAATGAACAAGATTTCATCAAAGACAGTTAAATGCGACTTCCATGCACAACACAAACCACCCACAAGTCTAATAGGATCCACTGTAAAACAGTCAACAAAACCACAACTGCTAATCTTTCTTTTAACCACCCTAAAGCAATTTTATGTTTCCATGAGAAACAAAAAATCAAGGGAATGGGAACCACAAATCCCTTTTAGATTGTGGATTGTCAAGGGATTTCTCATACCTTGATAATTCCAACTCAGGAGCTTTATTGGGGAGTTTGGATCCACTTTTGTTTGGCTTCCTCCACCATTGAGGGAGAGTTAGATACTAACTGGGGTTTCTTGAACTCAACTCATGTAGATGTAATTGTAGTATGTTCCTGTGAGAATTGAGAAAGAGAAGGAGAAAGAGGATGCAAATTAAAAACATCCAATCTCTTCCATGGTAGTGGTAAAACAGATAACTTGCCATTTGGAAGAGCTCATCCGAGATAAAAGATATTTAGGACCTATGAATTTATTTTGGATTTCAAGATGGGGGCAATTAGCCAGAAAAGATTGCTTTCTTTTATGTCACCTGTTAATAGACTTGAGATCCACGGAGACTGTATTAAGAGAGACTTTAGAAGAAGCAGGTGTGGATTGAACTCGGAAGAGTTTACCCCTAATGAAAAAGCCTGGCCCTAAATTGGGTTGTCTTTGGAACATGGCATTAAGGTGATAGGCCTAGCCTTAGGAGCAAGGGTCAAATCATCACATTCCTTGTTGGTATTTAAGAGTTAGGCTGAGAAGGGAATCCTATTAGTCTCTCCTGGAATCAGTCTCGGCCCATCAGAAGATTCTTTTTCAATGCTTAACAAGCTACCCTAATCCTTGCTTCTTAGGAGACTAGATGTTGTCAGAATACTTAAAAGTAGTTACACAAAAAACGAAAAGCTATAAACAGACCATAGAGGTCGGCATGTTGTTGTCCAGTTGACTTGAGGTATTCTGCAAAAAGCTTTGGAATGCTTTCGGTAGGAAAAGGAAGGATCAGATCATTGCAATCCGAATTCAAAGATTGGCCACTGCTCGAGGTTGCTATTTCTTTTGCAAGATGCTACAATTATCGTTTCTTTAGGAAGAGAGTCTTCCCTTAAAGGGAAAGATAATAAATGAGGATGGGCCATAAGAGACAAATGCTTGATCGGAGCAATTTACCGTTATCGGAGGAGTAGGTTCTTTCAACCAAAACAGGGAGCCCAAAGGTATGGTCAAAACTGTATCTGCAGATATTGATGAGCTAACTTGCTTCTCCATCGGTAAAATTTCTGTATGCATCCCCGAATCAGAGGTCAAAGGAGCATGAGATTGTTTCTTAGGTGGAGATAGGGCTTTCATCCATGGGCCAAAAGCAAAGCGCTTATCAGACCATTTTGTAGAATACTGTGAGATTAGGACAAAAAGCACTGAAATGACCGATGATGCCAAGGTTGAAGTATAAATCAGAGCAATTTTTCAAATCATGCATTATTTAAAAAAAAATTATCAATTCAGACAGAATTCGAAAATATTTTCATATTCTGTGTGTCAAAGTCAGGGGTTCGCCAGTCAGAATGCCGAACACGCCAGTTCGACACTGATAGTGTCGAACAAATGGCAGTTCGGCATCAAGAGTGTTGAACTTGGGCTGATCTGGCTGCCATACGCAGAAAACAGTTCAGCATCAAGAGTGTTGAACTTGGGCTGATCTGGCTGCCATACGCAGAAAACTCTTCGGCACTATAGTGCCCCTGCATGCTTTGCAGATTCATGTACCTGCATGCTTTAAAAAAAAACAAAAATAATTTTATAAAAATAAAATAAATTTAAAAGGGAAATAAATGAGGGATTAAATAATTTATTAATTTAATTTAAATTTTTTTAATTATATTTATTTTTAAATTTATTAAATTTTTTAAAAATTATTAAATTCTATTTTCTTAATTATATTTATTTTAAAAAATTACATTGTATTAGATATTAAAAATTATTTAAAATAACTTTAACATAAAATAAAATTAATACTAATCAATTTACATAATATTATAATATAAAAATAAAATAAAATTAATACTAATCAATTTATATAATATTATAATATAAAATTAAAATTAAAATTAAAATTAAAATAAATTTAAAAAAAAAACTTAAAATCATGCCAAAAGCAATGTTCGTCACTATAAGTGCCGAACATTGCCTAAGTTTTTTTTTTTAAATTTAATAATAAAATTTATTTTATTTTTATTTTTATTATTTATTTTATTTTTATTTTTATTTTTATATTATAATATTATGTAAATTGATTAGTATTAATTTTATTTTATGTTAAAGTTATTTTAAATAATTTTTAATATCTAATACAATGTAATTTTTTAAAATAAATATAATTAAGAAAATAGAATTTAATAATTTTTAAAAAATTTAATAAATTTAAAAATAAATATAATTAAAAAAATTTAAATTAAATTAATAAATTATTTAATCCCTCATTTATTTCCCTTTTAAATTTATTTTATTTTTATAAAATTATTTTTGTTTTTTTAAAGCATGCAGGTACATGAATCTGCAAAGCATGCAAGGCACTTTTCGGCACTATAAGTGCCGAAGCGCATACAGCGGGCAGTCAGGGCAGCCAGATCAGCTTATTCGGCATCAAGAGTGCCGAACAAGTGCGGAACAAGTTGCAACAGCCTAAGTTCGCCACTTATACTGCCGAACTGCCATTTGTTCGACACTATTAGTGTCGAACTGGCGTATTCGGCATTTTGACTGGCAATCCCTTGGCGTTGACACACAGAATCCGAAAATATTTTCGGATCCTATCTGAATTGATAATTCTTTTTAAAATAATGCATGATTTGAAAAATTGCTCTATAAATCAGGCAGACATTCATATTTGATAGTAACCTAATAGATTGATCCATCTTGTTTCTTACGATGAAAACCAGTAACAAACGGTTTATTAAGTGGAATGTTAACTTGCATGCATAGGATATCAGATGGTCCTACCGTATCTGAAGCTCCTCCTAAATTTAGAAAACCCTCATGAAATTACCAATGGATCATGCGTTTTGAAGGGATCAGGCATTTGGAGGAAACCCAATGACATGGATCCAAAAGGAGAAGTTTCAAAAGTAAGTTCGTCAAAGAAAAGGTCTACAGGCCAATCCCGAACCACCATAAGATAATTATGAATAGTCCATGGTTTGTTATCCAGCATAGGGGCTTTTTGTAAATTTAGGGGTAGAAGACTTTTTATTTATGGATTTAGGGTTAGGATAAAAATATTTGCGAATTTGGAGTTTGGGTGATAAGTGATAGCCGAAAAGTTTGTTTGGCGCCACTTTGAGTGGCGCCAGGTCATTATTTTATTTTTTAATTCTTTTTTAAATGGTCTGACGCCACTCATAATGGCGCCAGACCATTATTATTTTTTTAAAAAAAAAAAATGGCCTGACGCCACTCAAAGTGGCGCCAGGCCTTAATTTTTTTTAAAATTTTTTTAATTATTAAAATATTATAATTATATTAATTAATATATTATTTTTATATTATATTTTATAAATTTTTATATATTTTTATAATAATATTATAATTAAATAATATTAATTATAAATTTATTTATTTGATATTAAATATGTATAAAAATATTAAATTAAATAATTAATAAAAAAATAAAAAAATAAATTAATAAATTAATATAAATATTTAAAATTATAAAAATTAAATTTATTTTTATTAAGCTGATATTTTACCGTCGTACATAATCACAAAATAATATTAATTTTATGATAATGTATATAATCACATAATAATATTAATTTTATAATTATAAAATAAAAATATTAAATTATTTATAATTTATTAAAAGTAAATAAATAAATTAATTAATTTAATCACATAATAAATTAATTATCTATATAATTTTATTTTATCTAAATATTAATATATATTTTATATATTAATATTTAATATATTTTATTATTAATATTTAAACTAAAAATATTAGTCACTCTATATAATTTCAGTATTATAAAATTAATATTATTATGTAATTATATACATTATCATAAAATTAATATTATTTTGTGATTATGTATGGCAGTACAATATCAGCTTAATAAAAATAAATTTAATTTTTATAATTTTAAATATTTATATTAATTTATTTTTTATTAATTATTTAATTTAATATTTTTATACATATTTAATATCAAACAAATAAATTTATAATTAATATTATTTAATTATAATATTATTATAAAAATATATTAAAATTAATAAAATATATTATAAAAATATTATTATAATAAAAATATAATATAAAAATAATATATTAATTAATATAATTATAATATTTTAATAATTAAAAAAATTTTAAAAAAAATTAAAGCCTGACGCCACTTTGAGTCGCGTTAGATCATTGTTTTTAAAAAAAAATTAAAAAAATAATAGTTTAGCGCCATTGTGAGTGGCGTCAGACCATTTAAAAAAAATTAAAAAATAAAATAATGGTTTGGCGCCACTTAAAGTGGCGCCAGGCTCTGGCGCCTGTCAAACAGGCGCCAAATAAGCTTTTCGGCTGCCCCTGTCACCCCAACCCCAAATTCACAAATATTTTTATCCTAATTCTAAATTTGTAAATAAAAAGTTTTCCACCCTAAATTTACAAAAAACCCCAGGAGACATCTACATGACACTGGAAGGTGAAATAAAGGTATTGACCCCTTTTGCTTCAATAGAGAAGTCATTAGTACTATGCCATACTTGAGACAAGATAAATTTCATTGTCAAAACACTAAAATGCTTGCCTGTAATTAATTTTCCAATTAGCCTTCTTTGTTGCAGTTTTCTTGAAAGCTTGTTATTTTATTCGAGTGTAATAGTAGACTCACAACAGTAAAGGCCTTCTGTCAGAAATAAAAGTTCTTAAACTTGTTTTTCCATGGTGAAAACTAAAAGGGTAGGCTGCAAAAGAAAACCAAGATGATGAAAAAACCACAAAGAGAAAGACACCGAATAAGAACAGACTGAAAAAATACTGGAAAAAAAGAAGGAGGTTTCAAAAATAAGAGAAGAGACCACGTCTAGGGCTATACCTTTTTTTTCCTTGTATCATAGGATTAGAAGTTGGTGAAGGAGTAATAATGTTTGTTTACATTTTTTGACAAAATGATGTTGGATTGGATTAATGCACATGGCTGAATCATGTGGGATCGTTGACAAATCTTATTCTTAACTCTTATGGTTGATATGCCCATCATTGCTTTTGCAAGATGACAATATCTCCTCCATTTTTTTTTAATGCTCGTTTCAACAAATCTCACCTGCCCCAACTATTTCAACAGAACCAGATCTCACCTGCACCAATTTATATTCATTTTTCTTATTCATTTAACGTAAACTCGACTTTGTGTCAAAATAACTTTAGTAATCATTAATTAAACATTTATAATAAATATTTAAACTACATACTTAATTTAATGGTCATTATTTTTTTTTATTTTACTAATATAATTTGTTTTATATAAAGACTAAATTATCCTAAAATATTTTTTAGTAAAAAATGAGGGAGTGAAAGTTGAATATAAATTTCTAAGTGAATTATATAAGTCTTTATTAAGCATCTTAATTAAGGATTTTACAATTTGTCATTATTCATTAATTTATTCTTATATTTTGACATTTGAAGTTAAAATAATTCCTGAATTTTTAATTTCATCTTTATAAAACTCTCTAATTTTTTTTAAGTATTCTATATAAAAGTCTTTAATTCAAATTTGCATGTTATCACTGCTAATTTATGACAGGGTGAATTATCGGAGATCTTTATGATTTGCCACTATTTAGTAGCGTGTATGTGTATATTTATACTCGCTCCATTTTATCATTTATGTATATTTTTTTATTTTTTTTATTATTTTAAAATTATTGTTAACTTTTTTATATTATAATAATATATAAATTAATTATTATAACTCTATTTTATTTTATTTTAATTTGTTTTTAAAAAATTTTTAAAATATCTTTTATTATTTAATAAAATTTAATATTTTTAAAATGAGTATAATTAAAAATTAATAAAAAAATTATCTTTTTTAATATATGTAAAAAAATATAATGAATAAAATTTATAAAATAAATAGAGTATTTATATTAAAAATTCAGAACTTTTTATTTTCTATTAAACGGTGACTTACTGTTATTTAAAATAGGCCAATTGAATAAATAAAATCTAAATCATTCTATTTTTCACATTTATATTCTAGTTTTAAAATTTTAAATAATAAAATTAATTATTTTTTACTCACCTCAATTTTAGCTATTTGATTAAAAAAATTTTAATTCACTTGTAATTATTCCTCAAAATATTTAATAAATAAAAAAACCAAAATTTATATGTATATTTAAAATTTTAAATTTTGAATAATAAAAATATTTTTTTTCATTTTATCTCAAATATACCAAGTGAATTAAACTGAATTTAAAAAGTTATTAAAAATTTACAATATAATTTCTAAAATTTTATTTGACCAATAAAATAATTCTTAAAATACATCTTTTTATTTCAACACTGTTTTTTTATTGATCCCATTATTTATTTTTTAATCTCATTTTTATACACATATTATAGTTTAATCAAAATTAAAAATTAAAAATTTATAGTATAAAATATATAATATTTTATTTTTTAATATTATTGATATGGAATATAATTTTTTATCGGATCATCCAATAAATTAATATATATTATAAATTTACTTATTAGATAGATAAAAAAAATAAAAATAGTAAATATCTCAAATAATTTAAGTTTTTATAAAAATTATAAAAGAATGATTTACATGCTAAAACATAAACATGTAATATTTTATTTTATTTAATATTATTATATAAAATATAAATTTTTATATATTAAAAATATGTGTATAATTTATAATTATTTATTTACTATTATATATGATAAATATAAAATAAATCTAATTTCAATATAAAATTTAAATTAAAGGAGTATATGTTTATTAATATACATATGATGAATAGAAGTTTTAGGCTGATTTTCATCTTGGTGATTGTGAGGGGAGGAGACAGAGAGGGAGTCGGCTCATCCAACTTTAATATTTTAATATTTTTATAGTATATCAATATATACAGGCAGATGCATACTTTTTATTCCCCTGGTACTTGTGGATGTTGAAAGTATTGGAACTATGCCCATTACAGAAAAAAAAAAAATTATTTAATACAACAACAATTTATAAAAATTTGACATTTAAATGTAATTGTTGTATCCGATACCATCTCTAACAATTAAATATTGAGCCATTAATGATAATGGAATTTACATGAAATTTATTATAATTAATTGGTAAAATTAAACTATTTAAAATTCATTAATAAAAACAAGTGATTGAGATGACTTTGATATAACATTTGATGAGGTGGCTATACTGTCGCAGTTGAACTATAGGTTTTATTTAATTAGGGCTAACTCTACTCTATTACGAATTTTTAAATTCTTAAAATGATTGGTTTTTTTTATTTTTCTGAGAATTAAAATTATTTCTTTTTTATTATAGAGAAAGTAATTAATTTAGTTAAATTACTTCTAAAAATTAATTTATTTCAATTAAATAAGTCTATGTTTCCCAAGGTAAAAGACTATGTACTTCTCATGGGTTGCTGAGTATGGAAGACTATTTGAAAAGCAAATACTTTTATTGTTTGAAAGTTCAATAAGTTGACACTTCCTTAGGTTCTCAAAAGTCCTTGCATTTAGAGGGTTTTTTTTTTCGTCTAGACTAATTGAAGTATAATTTTAAAAAAAATTATTTTTTAATCTTTAAAATATGGTATAATTATTTTTTTTTTTTTAATTTTAAAATTTAACACTTTCATTTCTAATATTTAATTTCATTAAAATTCAAAATTTTTCCGTCAAAAATTTCTGTTAAATCAATTATTTATATTTAATTAAAGCAAAAAATAAATATAATTCTAAAAATATATCAATAATAAAATAAAAAGATTACCACTTAATCTTTATGATATTGAGAATCTCGCTACTAATATCTCGATTTTAAAAAATATATTAAAACGTTCTTTAACATTTTGAAAACTTTAAACGGTCAAAAGTGTAATACCCGGCTAGAATCCGGCATCGGGATTCCTGCCTTCCGGCGGAATCTAGGGTGTTGGATCTCTCTAGAGAGGTAAAATGTGTTTTCTAAAAGGTTTTTATTGATTTCATGGTTTTAAATGAAAATGAATTGAGTTTTGAAAAGAAAAGACCAAGGAGGCAATTGCCAGGTTCGACCGCCGAAAGTGGAGTTCGGCCGCCGAACATGGAAGGACTTCGGGAACGCCTTTGGCCTCCGAAAGTCTTGTTTGAACGAGCCAAGGTTCGGCCGCCGAAAGTCAAGTTCGGCCGCCGAACTTGCATGAGTTTAGGAGGCACGTTAGGCCGCCGAAGGTCTTCGACCAGGCCACCTATAAAAGGCCCTCAGATCGGAAATGGGCGAGTTTTCTCCCCATTCTCGAGCTCAGGTGAGTTTTGTCCTCCCTTGGCCGTTTTCATGTTCTTTCTTCATCTCCTTCTTGTTTCCATGAGTTCCATGGTTATTTTGAAGAGTTTTAACGCTTTGATCGAAGTTTTGGGAGCTTGGAGCTTTTGGAGCTTGGATTCTCCACACCTCCGAGTTAGGGATCACACCACCCTCGATCTTCAAGAGGTAAGTGTAGATCTTTGCTTCCCTAGTGTTTTTATGAAGTTTTATGAAGGATTTGATGTATGTGTTTGGGTAGATATGCATGATAGGGTTTATGTGAGTTTTGTGCCAATGTATGATTACATGATGTTTTGTTGGGGTTTTAAGTTAGTTTATGCCCCTTTATGCTTGTGGGAGTGAGTATGCATGTTTGGGAGAGAGTATGTAAGGATTTGGGTGTATTGAGTTTGGTTTTTGGCTTGGCAGAATCGGACCTGTCGTCCAGAGGGGACCAGGTTCGGCCGCCGAAAGGAGTTTCGGCCGCCGAACCTGCATGGGAGGCAGTCTTTCGGCTGCCGAACGTGCCCCCGAAGGCTGAGTTTCGTTTCTGTCCTGGGGTTTTGGCTGCCGAACCTGCCGCCGAACCTACCCGAGTTTCGTCTCTGGAAGGGACTTTCGGCCGCCGAAGGTGCCGCCGAAAGTGCCCTGTCCAGCCGTTTCTTGGGTGTTTTCTATGCATGTTTTAGAAATGTTTAGAGGGGTTTTTGGGGGTATGTTTATGAGTTGTTTAGAGTGTGTTGGCACCTCATTCGAGTCCACCTGTGTAGGATCGGACCCGAGAGACCAAGGAGGCCAGTAGTGCTAGCAGTTGCAGAGTCAGTCAGCGTCTGCCAGGAGGTGAGTAGAACTAAACCTAATCTTTTATTTTAAGAAATCGAATGCCTAAAGCATGTTCATGCATCATGATTATATGTAATAGGCTGATTGCACTAGTTTCACGAATATGGCGCATTGCATTATTTGATGTTGATTCAGGAGGTTTGGACCAAGGCGACTTCAATAGCCCATTTCTGTCATTGAGTCTTGGGTAAGTCCTTTGAGAGCCGGACAAGTACATATAGGAAAGTCCTGGTGAGCTCTCTGTGGATTTGGTACCCTGTCATGTATGTGAAAGTCCTGTGTGAGCTCCTTTGGGGGAGCCGGGCACCGACAGAGGGAATTTTGAGGTCATGTCCGATCCTTGAGAGTAAAGGATGCTAGCAAAAAGGAACTCTCAAAAACAGTCCGTGGGGAATATTTATCTGCATGAACCCCGAGACGGACAAGATACAGTTATGTGATTTCTTTGTGATATGACGCATTTCATGAGAGCATGTAATTAATGAACTGTTTTCTATGTTTCTACTCACTGGGCTTTTTAGCTCACCCCTCTCCCTTAACCCCAGTGTTGCAGGTTTGAGGTTGATCGGGAAGTCTCAAGAGCAGAGGTTTTGCTTTTGTATCAGTATTAGTTTAGTAGTTTTAGAATTGGACATGTAATATAAGTTGATTTTAAGACAATGAGATGTAATGTAAAGTTAATTGGAGTTATATTTATGGTTTAGTGCTGTGCTTGGCCCTAAGACTTGGTTAGTCCCTTTTTAGTACATGATGTATATTATGCTAGATGTTGAGTTGTGTTTGAACTAATCTTGTGGCATGTGTTGTTTACCACGCTATGGTAATGGATGAGGACCCTAGAGGAGGTCTTATGTTTGTGGTTTGATGCATGCACAGGTTAGGTTCTAGTTCTTTGGATGTGACTCCGGCTTGATGTATGTTATGTTGACCCAGCTAGAGTTTTGTTGAGGGCTCTAGTAGGGGGTTCTTTTATGTTTCCAGTTATGTCGCATACAGGTCAGGTTCGGTTTGTACATCAGATGTTTAAGTTTTTATGTTAAAGTTTTTGATCATGTATGGGATTTGACCAGGTGATAGGAGGTATGTTTGGCTTGCTACGGGTCCCGGCGGCCTTAAGCCGATCTGGATCCTAGCGCCGGTGGCGGTTCGGGCCGTTACAGAGGGGTATCGGTTTCCGGGTCGTTACAAAAAGTTTACTAATTAATCTTTTCGTTAAATATTTTACTATTTAATCCCTATAATTTTATAAAATTTATTAATTGGTCCCTCAAATTATTAAAAAGTTTACTAATTAGTTCATCAATATCAGAGATATTTTAAAAGTTTTTTTTAATAATATTTAATAACTAAAATTAATAAAAAGACTGATTAGTAGATTTTTTAAAATGTCAGAGATGTTTTAATATATTTTTTAAAATGACAAGCAATGATCGACTGCGAGCAATATTATAAAAATAATTTCTATTGAATTTTAATATTTTATTTTTAATAATTTAAATTTTGTATTTTGATTTTTATTATATTTTTTAGTTTAAATCTTAAATTTATTTATTTGGAGAGATTGAGTTTGAGATTTTTTTTTTGAATTTTAACGGAATTAAATTTTAGGAATTAAAGTAATCAAATTTTAGAAATTAAAGTGTTGGGTTTGAAAAATAAAGAGATAAATCTATTAATTATGTTATATATTAAAGATGAAAATTTTTTTAAAATTTTAAAGGAATTAAATTTTATGAATTAAAGTGTTGGGTTTGAAAAAAAAAGATAAATTTATTAATTATGTTATATATTAAAGATGTAAATTTTTTTTATTTTTACAATATTTATTAAGTTTAAATTTTAAATTTATTGAATTTTTTATCTGTTTGTAAATATTGAAATTTAAATTTTCTGTTTGATTTGAAAATGAAATTTTGTTGATTCAATTTTTTGATTTTTATTATATTTTTTGAGTTTAAATCTTAAATTTATTTATTTGGAGAGATTGAATTTGAGATTTTTATTTTTTAATTTTAACACAATTAAATTTTTAGAATTAAAGTGTTGAATTTTAAAAATAAAGAGAAAAATCTTTTAATTATGTTATATATTAAGATGAAATTTTTTTTTTTGATTTAACTGGAATTAAATTTTAGAAGTTAAAGTGTTGGGTTTGAAAAAGAAAAAGACAAATCTACTAATTATGTTATAAATTAAAGATTAATTTTTTTTTATTTTTACAATATTTATTAAGTTTGAATTTTGAATTTATTAAAATTTTTATTTGTTTGTGAATATTGAAATTGAAATTTACAGTTTGATTTCAAAATGAATTTCGTTGATTCAATTTTTTTATTTTTATTAATTTTTTAAGTTTAAATTTTAAATTTATTTATTTGGAGATATTGAGTTTGAGATTTGAAAAATAAAAAGATATTAATTTATTTTTTTAAAGTTTTACGAAATTAAAGTATTAAATTTGAAAAATAAAAAGATAAATCTATTAATTATATATTAAAAATGAAATTTTTTAAAATTTTTATAATATTTATTAAGTTTGAATTTTAAATTTATTGAAATTTTTATTTATTTGTGAAAATGAAATTGAAATTTTGAGTTTCATTTGAAAATGAAATTTTGTTGATTTAATTTTTTTTATTTTCATTATATTTTTTGAGTTTAAATCTTAAATTTATTTATTTGGAGATATTGAGTTTGAGATTTTTGTTTTTGGATTTTAACGGAATTAAATTTTAGAAATTAAAGTGTTGAATTTGAAAATAAAAAGAGAAATTTATGAATTATGTTATATATTAAAGATAATTTTTTTTTTATTTTTATAATATTTATTAAGTTTGAAGTTTGAATTTATTAAAATTTTTATTTGTTTGTGAATATTGAAATTGAAATTTTTGGTTTAATTTGAAAATGAAATTTGGTTAATTCAATTTTTTAATTTTTACTATATTTTTTGAGTTTAAACCTTAAATTGATTTATTTGGAGAGATTGAGTTTGAAAATTTTTTTTTGAATTTTAACGAAATTAAATTTTAAGAATTAAAGTGTTGTATTAGAAAAATAAAGAGATAAATTTATTAATTATATTATATATTAAAGATGAAAATATTTTTTGAATTTTAACGGAATTAAATTTTAAAAATTAAAGTGTTGGGTTTAAAAAATAAAAAGATAAATTTATTAATTATGTTATATTAAAGATGAATTTTTTAAAAAAAATTTTACAATATTTATTAAGTTTGAATTTTAAATTTATGAAAATTTTTATTTGTTTGTTAATATTGAAATTGAAATTTTCGGTTTGATTTTAAAATGAAATTTTATTGATTGAATTTTTTGATTTTTATCATATTTTTTTGAGTTTAAATTTTAGATTTATTTATTTGGAGAGATTGAGTTTGAATTTTTTTACGAAATTTTAACGTAATTAAATTTTAGAAATTAAAGTGTTGGATTCGAAAAATAAAGAGATAAATTTTTTAATTATGTTATATTTTAAAAATAATTTTTTTTTATTTTAACGGAATTAAATTTTAAAAATTAAAGTTTTGAGTTTGAAAAATAAAAATTTTTTTTTTTAATTTTTATGATATTTATTAAGTTTGAATTTTGAATTTATTGAAATTTTTATTTATTTGTGAGTATTGAAATTGAAATTTTCAGTTTGATTTGAAAATAAAATTTTGTTGATTCAATTTTTTTATTTTTATTATATTTTTTGAATTTAAATCTTAAATTTATTTATTTGGAGAGATTGAGTTTGAGATTTTAGTTTTTGAATTTTAATCGAGTTAAATTTTAGGAATTAAATTATTGGGTTTAAAAAATAAGAGACAAAATTATTAATTATGATATATATTAACGATGAAATTTTTTTTTGGATTTTAACAAGAATTAAATTTTAGAAATTAAAGTGTTGGGTTCGAAAAATAAAGAGACAAATTTATTAATTATATTTTTTTAAAAGTAAAACTACTAATTGTATTAATAAAATTCTATCAGTTCATGAGTGTAATACCCGGCTAGACTCCGGTATCGAAATTCCTACCGTCCGGTGGAATCTCGGATGTCGGAAGTCTCTAGTAGGGTAGGAACATGTTTTATAAAATGTTTTCATGTTTTTAATGTTTTAAGTATGAAAATTAAATGAGTTTTTGCATAAAAAGTCTTTGGAGGAAAATCCAGGTTTGGCCGCCGAAAGTCAAGTTCGGCCGCCGAACATGCATGCGTTTTGGAGGCACGTTAGGCCCCCGAAAGCATGAGTTAGGGAAGTTCAGGTTCGGCCGCCGAAAGTCAGGTTCGGCCGCCGAACATTGCATGGATGCGGAGGCACATTCGGCCCCCGAACGTGGCCTGGCCAGCCACCTATAAAAGGGGCACTTAGCCGAAATGGGCGAGCTTTCTCCCCTTTTCGGCCACAGCAAGCTTCCGACCTTCCCTTTGCAAATCTAGTGTTCTTCCTCCAAATCTCTTCCATTTTTCTTAAGTTTTAAACTCACATTTGCAAGTTTTGAACATTTGAACCAAGTTTTGGAGTTTTGGGAACTCAGGAGCTCATTTTCGTGGATCTCCAAGTTTAGGTCGTCTCCCTCTCGATCTTCAAGAGGTAAGAGCCGATCTTAAGCTCAATACATGTTTTAAGTAAGTTTTAAGTGATTTTATGGGGTAGAATGGCATGTATAGGGTTGTATGAGTTTTTAAGCAAATGTTAGGTTTTATGTGATTCTTGAACAATGTGGCATGTTTGAGTATGCTTGGAGTGTTGTAGTTGGGGTATTTGATGTTTTGAGGCCCCTAGGAACTTGTATGCATGATTTGGTTGAGATATATGCTTGATTTGAGGTTTTGGGAGGCAAGGGGTTCATGTGAACCAAGTTTCTGCCCTTCTGGCAGAAACCAGGTTCGGCCGCCGAACCCCCTTTGTGGAGGCAGCATTCGGCTGCCGAAGTTGCCCCCGAAAAGAGACTTTCGTCTCTGTCTGGGACTTTTGGCCGCCGAAGGTGCCGCCGAAAGTGCCTGACTTTCGGATCTGTCCAGGACTTTCGGCCGCCGAAAGTGCCCTGTTCAGCCACTCCATGCATATCTCTATGTGATATTTTCAGGATGTTTTAGGGGGTTTTGGGGAATATATTAGAGTTATGTTTATGTATGTTTGGTCCCTCATTGGAGTCCACCTGTGTAGGTTCGGACCCGAGGAACCAAGGACCCCAGCAGTGAGCCAGCTGCTACAGAGTTTGTCAGAGTCAGCCAGAGGTGAGTGGAACTAAGCTTAACCTTTTTAAATTAAGAAATGAAATGCTTTTATCATGCTTCATGCATCATGATCATATTATAGGTTGTTTGCATTAGAATTCACGACTATGCCGCATTGTATTGTTGTGATAGATGATAGTGGATGGACATTAGGATGATTCATTAGCCTTCTATATACGAAGTCCTGTGGTGCCCATAATAGGGCCGGGCAATACGAAGACCTGTGGTGCCCATAATAGGGCCGGGCAATAACTCCGAGTACGAAGTCCTGTGGTGCCCATAATAGGGCCGGGCAATACGAAGTCCTGTGGTGCCCATAATAGGGCCGGGCATGGAGTTGAGGGATTTTTGAATCAGTCCATCCGTGGTGTGATTTGTTTGTGCAGTGACGCATTTCATGATAGCATGTTTTAAATATTCTTTTTACAGTTCTACTCACTGGGCATCTAGCTCACCCCTCTCCCCTAACCCCCAGGTTTGCAGGTACGGGATAGATAGAGAAGGCCAGACGAGAAAAAGTCATATGTATGTAATAGTTAGTTTGTGGACATGACAATTGTATTATGATGAAATGCAAAAATATTCAGGATGTTATGTAATGAGGTTATTGAGGATAGAGTTGTGCTTGACCATAATATATTGTTAATCCCTTTTGTATATACATGATCTTATGTTATGATGTTTATGTAAACTAACTCAACACAGGTTGTTTTGCCTTTAAGGCTTGATGAGATCCCACAGAGGGACTATGTTATGAATATGTTCAGAGTATGCACAGGTTGAGTTAGTTGATGACAGTTTGTATGAAGAAAAGTTTTAATTTTTATGCATGTTGTTGATCATGTATGGGATTATACAGGTTTCCAGGTTATATGTCAGGCTCGCTACGGGTCCCGGCGGCCTTAAGTCGACCCGGATCCTAGCGCCGGTAGCGGTCCGGATTTTCGGGGCGTTACAGAATGGTATCAGAGCCCTAGGTTCATATGGTCGGACCTAGAGTGTCGGGCTCATAGATGTTATAGAAGGTCAAGCACAATAGGAAGGTCATGTCCACTAGGATAGGATGTTGAGTCCTGTCTTGCATGATGATGTGAAATGCCATGACTTTATGCATGTGCATTAATGATATGATATGCTATGTGATGTATGTGATGAGGGTTCATGTGTGCCCACATGAACCATATGATGCTAATGTTTGCTTGTTATGAGCTGTTTTTCAGAGAATAGGATGAGAGGAACTCGTCGATCTGCGCGATTGACTGGAGTGCCACCTGAGGATGAGGGCACGAGCGCCCGTCCTCCTACATTGCCTAGGGCAATGTCTTGTAGAGCCAATAGAGAGAGAGTGTCAAGGGACCCTAGAAGGTCTTTTGATGCTAGCAGAAGGGGGACAAATAGAGGAGGAAGTTCTTCAGATGTGAGGGAGGTTATGGAAGAGGATCAGAGGAGGGATGGGAACCTGGATGTGAGCATGCAGGAAGAAGGGACAGGGGAGTCTCAGGGAGGCGTTCAGGCCTCGAGGTATGGTTTTCCACCCCATTATCCACCCTTCCCACAGGGTTCAGGGTATCCGATGGGAGGCACATCGGATTACTCCAGCTTTAACCCCTACCCTACCTACATGCCTTATCCACCTTTCTACCCACCCTATACACAGTACCCAGCTTATCCACCCTCACCCTTCTATCCAAACCTGGCAAACCCCGCCTCGGGGAATGCTGCACCTCCACCTCCACCACCTACAGAACCAGCAGCCCCAGTTACTCAACCTCCTAGACCTAGCTCAGTCGATGGGAGCAAGGTAAAGATGACAGATTACCTCAAGCTAGATGCTCCCAAATACAAGTCAGGGGATGACCCCTTTGAGTATCTGAGAGTGGTAAAGACAATAACTGATGAGCTAGGGGCAAGTGACAGCAGGGCCATTCAGATGGCAGGGTTCACTTTAAAGTGCAAGAAGGCACGGGAATGGTTCAAGTGTTATGTGGACCCGAGACTAGACGGTATGACATGGGAGGAATTTGCGAATGAGTTCGCTGGATGGGCTTTTCCAGACAGTTCTAGAGAACTGAAAATGATTGAATTTGAGCAACTGAGGCAGTCAGAGCACATGAGTGTAGAGGAGTTCACGGATAAATTCTTGGAGCTATTGCCTTTTTCAGGGCAAGCTCTAGATTCAGATACGAAGAAAGCCAAGAAATATGTTATGAAGCTGCATTCCAGGTACTCCTCGTTGGTTCAGTCAGCTGAGAGAGAAAGTTTCCACACTGTGGTGGATATGGCTCGAAGAATGGAGGCAAGTGCTATAGTTGAGGGGTCAGTGAAGCAGTCAGTGACCCAGTCTTCAGGGGTTAAGACCCCAAACAGAGGAGGACCAGGTTTCTCTTCTCAGAGCTCAGGTAAGAAGAGGTGGGATAGCACCACCAAGAAGCCGAAGAAGAATAAGTTTTGGAACAAGTTGAAATCCAGTCTGGGATTTGGCGGTGGCTCGAGCTCAGGCTCAGATGGTACAGAATGCCAGAGATGTGGAAGACCACACAGGGGAGTGTGTCGAGCTGGGACTAATGCATGTTTCAGATGTGGACAGGAGGGACACATAGCTCGGGATTGTCCTAGAGCGCCTTTTATGGGCCAGCCCCAGCAGACAGCTTCTGGTAGTGTGGCACAGCCAGCAGTTCCAGCCACAACTCAGGGCAGTGGCAGAGGTAGAGGGAGAGGGGCAGCCTCTTCTTCTGGTTCCCGAGGTGAAGGTCCATCAGCTCCAGCCAGGATCTTCACCATGACACAGCAGGAGGCTAACACATCCAACACCGTGGTGTCAGGTAATCTCGTCATTGGGTGTTCTGATGTGTATGCATTAATGGACCCGGGTGCATCTCATTCATTTATTGCTCCGAGAGCCGTTGAGAGGTTAGGTCTGATAGTCTCTGGGTTAGAGTGTCCCCTATGGGTTAGTGGACCCAAGTGTGACCCGTCAGTGGCAGTGTCAGTCTGCCAGTACAGTCCAGTTTTTATTGAGGGAAGATGCCTCTCCGCTGACCTTGTGGTTCTAGATTTGACAGACTTTGATGTCATTCTAGGGATGGATTGGCTATCTACCCATGGTGCTACCTTGGACTGCAGGGACAAGGTAGTCAGGTTCAGAGATCAGAACGGGTCAGAGGTCGTCTTCAGAGGAGACAAGAGGGGCACGCCTAGAGGTCTGATATCAGCTCTTCAGGCTCGTAGGTTGTTTAGGAAGGGATGTCAGGGGTACTTAGCTCATGTGAGAGAGCTAGACAGTCAGGTCAGGGAGCCGGCCTCGGTGCCAGTTGTCAGAGAGTTTCAGGATGTCTTTCCTGATGAGCTTCCAGGTTTACCACCTGCTAGGGAGATAGAGTTCGAGATAGAGTTGATGCCTGGAACTAGACCGATCTCTATCCCTCCCTACAGGATGGCTCCAGCCGAGTTAAAGGAGTTGAAAGAGCAATTGCAAGAGCTGGTAGAAAAGGGTTTCATCCGACAGAGTACCTCACCTTGGGGTGCTCCGGTCTTGTTTGTGAGGAAGAAGGATGGATCCCTTAGACTTTGTATCGACTACAGGCAGTTGAACAAAGTCACTACCAAGAATAGGTACCCATTGCCTAGGATCGATGATCTATTCGACCAGCTAGCCGGAGCGGGTTGTTTCTTCAAAATAGATCTAAGATCGGGGTACCATCAGCTAAGGATAAGGGATGAGGATGTGCCAAAGACGGCTTTCAGGACCAGATATGGGCATTTTGAGTTCCTTGTAATGCCGTTCGGGTTAACCAACGCCCCTGCAGCATTCATGGATCTCATGAACAGAGTGTTTAGCCAGTACCTGGATCACTTCGTTATTGTCTTCATAGATGATATCTTGGTGTATTCCAGGAATGCAGAGGAGCATGCCCATCATCTGCGGTTGGTCTTGCAGACTTTGAGGGAACATGGCTTGTATGCCAAGTTCTCTAAATGTGAGTTCTGGCTGAGGAGCATTTCGTTCTTGGGACATGTAGTGTCAGAGAATGGTATTGAGGTAGATCCCAAGAAGACAAAAACTGTGGCTAACTGGCCTAGACCCACTTCAGTGACAGAGATTAGAAGTTTCTTGGGTTTGGCAGGTTACTACAGGAGGTTCGTTCAGGACTTCTCTAAGATAGCAGCTCCTCTGACCAGACTAACCAGGAAGAATCAGAAGTTTCTGTGGACCGACCAGTGTGAGGAGAGTTTCGAAGAGCTTAAGAAGAGGTTGACTTCAGCACCAGTGTTAGCTCTGCCATCTAGTGATGAGGACTTTACAGTCTTTTGTGATGCGTCCCGTGTGGGATTGGGTTGTGTACTGATGCAGAATGAGAGGGTGATCGCTTACGCTTCTAGGCAGCTGAAGAAGCATGAGTTGAATTACCCCACACATGACCTTGAGATGGCAGCAGTAATCTTTGCACTCAAGATGTGGAGGCATTACCTCTATGGGGTGAAATGTGAGATCTTTACAGATCATAAGAGCCTGCAGTACATCTTGAGTCAGAGGGATCTGAATCTGAGGCAGAGGAGGTGGGTAGAGCTGCTGAGTGACTATGATTGCAAGATTCAGTATCATCCGGGTAAGGCGAATGTCGTGGCAGACGCCCTAAGCCGGAAGTCACTAGGCAGTCTATCCCACATCGCGGCAGAGAGGAGACCAGTGGTGAAGGAGTTTTACAAGCTTATTGAGGAAGGTCTACAGTTGGAGTTGTCTGGTACAGGTGCCTTGGTGGCCCAGATGAGAGTAGCACCCGTGTTTCTGGAGCAGGTGGCTCAGAAACAGCATGAGGACCCGGAGTTAGTGAAGGTTGCCAGGACTGTTCAGTCAGGCAAGGATAGCGAGTTCAGATTCGACAGTAAGGGGATCCTCCGCTATGGGAGCAGACTATGTGTACCAGATGACATTGGGCTAAAAGGAGACATTATGAGGGAAGCTCATAATGCAAGATACAGCATTCACCCCGGAGCCACCAAGATGTATCAAGATTTGAAGAAAGTTTATTGGTGGCCAGCGATGAAGAAAGAAGTGGCACAGTTCGTGTCAGCCTGCGAAGTGTGTCAGAGGGTGAAGCTGGAACATCAGAAGCCGGCTGGAATGCTTAACCCGCTACCTATCCCAGAATGGAAATGGGAAAATATAGCTATGGACTTCGTAGTGGGGTTACCGGCGACGTCCAACAGATTGGACTCCATATGGGTGATTGTGGACAGACTCACCAAATCTGCTCACTTCATTCCTGTCAGGAGTGGCTACTCTGTGGACAAGTTGGCACAGGTATATGTGGATGAGATCGTCAGGCTGCATGGGGTTCCTGTTTCGATAGTGTCAAATAGAGGGCCCCAGTTCACCTCCAGATTTTGGCGGAGTCTGCAGAATGCCATGGGTACTAGGTTGGATTTCAGTACTGCCTTCCACCCCCAGACTGATGGACAGTCAGAAAGGACCATCCAGACTATCGAGGATATGCTCAGAATGTGTGTGCTAGACTTTGGCGGTTCTTGGAGGCAGCATCTACCTTTGGTGGAGTTTGCCTACAACAACAGCCATCATGCTAGCATCGGGATGGCTCCATATGAAGCTTTGTATGGAAGGAAGTGCAGATCACCTGTTTGCTGGGAGGAAGTTGGAGAAAAGGCCTTGGTAGGGCCTGAGTTAGTAAAGATCACCAGCAGGGTGGTACCCATAATCAGAGAAAGAATCAAGACTGCTGCAAGCAGACAGAAGAGCTATGCAGACGTCCGCAGAAGACAGTTAGAGTTTCAGGAAGGGGATCTGGTATTGCTCAAGGTGTCTCCAATGAAGGGAGTGGTTCGCTTCGGGAAGAAAGGTAAACTAGCCCCACGATACATCGGACCCTTTGAAATCTTGCAAAAGATTGGGAATGTGTCGTACAAGCTGGATTTACCTGCTTCGATGGAGGGAATCCATCCGGTTTTCCATGTTTCAATGTTGAGGAAGTTTGTGTCAGATCCGAGCAAGGTTCTTAGTGAGCCTGATGTAGAGGTCCAAGAGGATCTCACCTATGTTGAACAGCCAGTACGGATCATAGACACCCAGATCAGAAAGTTAAGAAACAAGGAAATCCCGATGGTGAAGGTTCTGTGGAACCACCACAATTTAGAGGAATGCACTTGGGAGACACGGGAGTCTATGCTCCAGCAGTACCCTCATCTCTTTTAAGGTTAGATCCCTATGTGTTTATGTGCCTTGTATATGTGTTATGTTCTTTGCCATGCTATGTGTGCTAGTGAGGAACATTCGGGGACGAATGTTCTTAAGGGGGGGAGAATGTAATACCCGGCTAGACTCCGGTATCGAAATTCCTACCGTCCGGTGGAATCTCGGATGTCGGAAGTCTCTAGTAGGGTAGGAACATGTTTTATAAAATGTTTTCATGTTTTTAATGTTTTAAGTATGAAAATTAAATGAGTTTTTGCATAAAAAGTCTTTGGAGGAAAATCCAGGTTCGGCCGCCGAAAGTCAAGTTCGGCCGCCGAACATGCATGCGTTTTGGAGGCACGTTAGGCCCCCGAAAGCATGAGTTAGGGAAGTTCAGGTTCGGCCGCCGAAAGTCAGGTTCGGCCGCCGAACATTGCATGGATGCGGAGGCACATTCGGCCCCCGAACGTGGCCTGGCCAGCCACCTATAAAAGGGGCACTTAGCCGAAATGGGCGAGCTTTCTCCCCTTTTCGGCCACAGCAAGCTTCCGACCTTCCCTTTGCAAATCTAGTGTTCTTCCTCCAAATCTCTTCCATTTTTCTTAAGTTTTAAAATCACATTTGCAAGTTTTGAACATTTGAACCAAGTTTTGGAGCTTTGGGAACTCAGGAGCTCATTTTCGTGGATCTCCAAGTTTAGGTCGTCTCCCTCTCGATCTTCAAGAGGTAAGAGCCGATCTTAAACTCAATACATGTTTTAAGTAAGTTTTAAGTGATTTTATGGGGTAGAATGGCATGTATAGGGTTGTATGAGTTTTTAAGCAAATGTTAGGTTTTATGTGATTCTTGAACAATGTGGCATGTTTGAGTATGCTTGGAGTGTTGTAGTTGGGGTATTTGATGTTTTGAGGCCCCTAGGAACTTGTATGCATGATTTGGTTGAGATATATGCTTGATTTGAGGTTTTGGGAGGCAAGGGGTTCATGTGAACCAAGTTTCTGCCCTTCTGGCAGAAACCAGGTTCGGCCGCCGAAGGGAGTTTCGGCCGCCGAACCCCCTTTGTGGAGGCAGCATTCGGCTGCCGAAGTTGCCCCCGAAAAGAGACTTTCGTCTCTGTCTGGGACTTTCGGCCGCCGAAGGTGCCGCCGAAAGTGCCCTGTTCAGCCACTCCATGCATATCTCTATGTGATATTTTCAGGATGTTTTAGGGGGTTTTGGGGAATATATTAGAGTTATGTTTATGTATGTTTGGTCCCTCATTGGAGTCCACCTGTGTAGGTTCGGACCCGAGGAACCAAGGACCCCAGCAGTGAGCCAGCTGCTACAGAGTTTGTCAGAGTCAGCCAGAGGTGAGTGGAACTAAGCTTAACCTTTTTAAATTAAGAAATGAAATGCTTTTATCATGCTTCATGCATCATGATCATATTATAGGTTGTTTGCATTAGAATTCACGACTATGCCGCATTGTATTGTTGTGATAGATGATAGTGGATGGACATTAGGATGCTTCATTAGCCTTCTATATACGAAGTCCTGTGGTGCCCATAATAGGGCCGGGCAATACGAAGACCTGTGGTGCCCATAATAGGGCCGGGCAATAACTCCGAGTACGAAGTCCTGTGGTGCCCATAATAGGGCCGGGCAATACGAAGTCCTGTGGTGCCCATAATAGGGCCGGGCATGGAGTTGAGGGATTTTTGAATCAGTCCATCCGTGGTGTGATTTGTTTGTGCAGTGACGCATTTCATGATAGCATGTTTTAAATATTCTTTTTACAGTTCTACTCACTGGGCATCTAGCTCACCCCTCTCCCCTAACCCCCAGGTTTGCAGGTACGGGATAGATAGAGAAGGCCAGACGAGAAAAAGTCATATGTATGTAATAGTTAGTTTGTGGACATGACAATTGTATTATGATGAAATGCAAAAATATTCAGGATGTTATGTAATGAGGTTATTGAGGATAGAGTTGTGCTTGACCATAATATATTGTTAATCCCTTTTGTATATACATGATCTTATGTTATGATGTTTATGTAAACTAACTCAACACAGGTTGTTTTGCCTTTAAGGCTTGATGAGATCCCACAGAGGGACTATGTTATGAATATGTTCAGAGTATGCACAGGTTGAGTTAGTTGATGACAGTTTGTATGAAGAAAAGTTTTAATTTTTATGCATGTTGTTGATCATGTATGGGATTATACAGGTTTCCAGGTTATATGTCAGGCTCGCTACGGGTCCCGGCGGCCTTAAGTCGACCCGGATCCTAGCGCCGGTAGCGATCCGAATTTCCGGGGCGTTACAATGAGAATGTAGCTATTAAAAGGCAAAAATTTCGTCGCAAACAGTGATAGAGAGTTAAAACTTTTATTTTCATCCGACTTGTAACTAGTAACCACATCCTTCAATACATTAACTATCCGAGAATTGTCGAATCCTCGGCACTTCTAACATAGGATGATCATTGCTTTCGGCTATCCCGATATTTGACGGGATGAGCCGCTTCACTATTACCGGTTAAATTAACATTTGCAGGGGTATGGTTAGAGACATCTGTTGAGAGGGAGGAAAACCTGTAGTATCATCATCCTCCTCTAAAGGATGCCATAAATCGGCCAAAGAGGTCTGCATATTCTGCAAATTGATTGGATTGTATATGAGAAACATTCCCACCATACAGAAATCATAAGTGATCGATCGGAATACTTCTGCAGTTCTTAATACGGATAATATCTTTTTCATCGTTAGTCAATTGATGCAGATTATCTTCCATGGGAAAAGAAGAAGAAGAGTTAGGTTTAAGGAAGAAAAAAAAGTGAGAATATCGAGCCACATATACATTGTCTTAAGGCAGGTTTTAATTTTTAAATTTATTAATTATGTTATATATTAAAGATGAAATTTTTTTTGGATTTTAACGGAATTAAATTTTAAGAATTAAAGTGTTGGGTTTGAAAAATAAAAAAATAAATTTATTAATTATGTTATATATTAAAGATGAATTTTTTTTTTATTTTTACAATATTTATTAATTTTGAATTTTGAATTTATTAAAATTTTTATTTGTTTGTGAATATTGAAATTAAAATTTTCGGTTTGATTTGAAAAGGAAATTTTGTTGATTCAATTTTTTGATTTTTATTATATTTTTTGACTTTAAATCTTAAATTTATTTATTTGAAAAGATTGAGTTTGAGATTTTCTTTTTTACTTTTAACAGAATTAAATTTTAGAAATTAAAGTGTTTGGTTTGAAAAATAAAATGGTAAATTTATTAATTATGTTATATATTTAAAATGATTTTTTTTAGATTTTTACAATATTTATTAAATTTAAATTTTGAATTTATTAAAATTTTTATTTGTCTGTGAATATTGAAATAGAAATTTTCAGTTTGATTTGAAAATGAAATTTTGTTGATTCAATTTTTGATTTTTATTATATTTTTTGAGTTTAAATCTTAAATTTATTTATTTGGAGAGATTGAGTTTGGGATTTTTTTTTGAATTTTAATGGAATTAAATTTTAGGAATTAAAGTGTTGGGTTCGAAAAATAAATAAACAAATTTATTAATTATATTATATATTAAAGATATAATATTTTTTTTTGGATTTTAATGAAATTAAATTTTAGAAATTAAAGTGTTGGATTAGAAAAATAAAAAGATAAATCTATTAATTATGTTATATATTAATGATAAATTTTATTGTTTTTTAATTTTATAATATTTATTAAGTTTGAATTTTGAATGGATTGAAGTTTTTATTTGTTTGTGAATATTGAAATTGAAATTTCCTGTTTGATTTGAAAATGAAATTGTGTTGATTCAATTTTTTGATTTTTGTTATATTTTTTGAGTTTAAATTTTAAATTTATTTATTTGGAGAGATTGATTTTGAAATTTTTTTTTTAAATTTTAACGGAATTAAATTTTAGAAATTAAAGTGTTGAGTTCAAAAACATGAAGAGTTAAATCTATTAATTATGTTATATATTAAAGATGAAAATTTTTCTTGAATTTTAATGGAATCAAATTTTAAGAATTAAAGTGTTGGGTTTAAAAAACAACAAGATAAATTTATTAATTTTGTTATATATTAAAGATGAAATTTTTTTTTATTTTTACAATATTTATTAAGTTTAACTTTTGAATTTATTGAAATTTTTATTTGTTTGTGAATATTAAAATTGAAATTTTGAGTTTGATTTTAAATGAAATTTTGTTGATTTAATTTTTTAATTTTTATTATGTTTTTTGAGATTAAATTTTAAATTTATTTATTTGGAGAGATTGAGTTTGAAATTTTATTTTTTTAATTTTAACCGAATTAAATTTTAGGAATTAAAATGTTGGATTCGAAAAATAAAGAGAGAAATTTATTAATTATATTATAGATTAAAGATGAATTTTTTTTTTTAGATTTTAATAGAATTAAATTTTAAGAATTAAAATGTTGGGTTCTAAAAATAAAGAGAAATCTATTAATTATGTTATATATTAAAGATGAAAATATTTTTTGGATTTTAACGGAATTAAATTTTAAGAATTAAGGTGTTCGGTTTAAAAAATAAAAAAATAAATCTATTAATTATGTTATATATTAAAGATGAATTTTTTTTTTGATTTTTATGATATTTATTAAGTTTGAATTTTAAATTTATTGAAATTTTTATTTGCCGGTGAATATTAAAATTGAAATTTTCAGTTTGATTTCAAAATGAAATTTTGTTGATTTAATTTTTTGGTTTAAATCTTAAATTTATTTATTTGGAAAGATTGAGTTTGAAATTTTTTTTTTTTATGAATTTTAACGAAATTAAATTTTGGAAATTAAAGTGTTGGTTTGATCAATAAAGAGACAAAATTATATTATATATTAAAGATGAAATTTTTTTTTAGATTTTAACTAAATTAAATTTTAGGAATTAAAGTATTAGATTTAAAAAATAAAAAGACATCTATTAATTATGTTATATATTAAAGATGAATTTTTTTTATTTTTTCAATATTTATTAAGTTGAAATTTTAAATTTATTGAAATTTTTATTTGTTTGTGAATATTGAAATTGAAATTTTCAGTTTGATTTTAAAATAAAATTTTGTTGATTCAATTTTTTGAGTTTAAATCTTAGATTTATTTATTTGGAGAGATTGAGTTTGAAATTTTATTTTTTGAATTTTAAATGGATTCAAAAAATAAAGAGACAAATCTTTTAATTATGTTATATATTAAAGATGAATTTTTTTTTGATTTTAACAAAATTAAATTTTAGGAATTAAAGCGTTGAATTTAAAAAATAAAAAGATAAATTTATTAATTATGTAAAAAAAAGTTTCCCTATACGGCTATTTAAATTTAACTTTTTCTTTCATCTTCCTCATAAAGACGATCTGCGTCAATTGACTATCGATAAAAAAAAGATGTTGTTGTCCCTGTTAAGAGCTCTAGAGATATTTCGATCGTCACTCATGATTTCTGTATGGCGGAATGTTTCTCACATATAATCCAATCAATTTTCAGAATATGCAGACATTTTTAGCAGATTTGTGGTATTCTTAAGATGGGTATCTATTATAGAATTAGAGATAAAAAGATATCTTTTTCGATTTTTTAATAATGTTGATTTTGAAAATAGAGGGAATGAGTTTAATCGATTCATACTTATTTGGAAGGAGATTCAAGATAATGAAAATTCTCTTCATATCCCTCTAACTCATTCTGATTTTTGGGTTCTAATTAAAGACATTCCTTCTGTTTATTATAACGAGACGTTGACTAAATTAGTAAAATGCTTCAACTATGTCACCGGACACCTTTAATGATTTATGCTCGAGAGATAAGGAAAGAAAGAGAAACATATTTGCCAAATTATTTTATGAAGGGGTGGGGTGGGTTTAGATAGGTACCTGAGGAGTATTTTTGACAAATTATCCTATGAGGGGTTTAATTTTGAATGATTGTAAATCTTACTCTGATATTTCTGTTAGATTGGTTGATCTCATACTTTGGCTAGAGAATCTATTCGTTTATATGTGTGGGATGATATTGCTCTTTATTTGATGACATTTTATTAATACAATCAGTAGTTTTGTTTTAAAAAAAATCTATTAATTATTTTATATATTAAATATGTAACTTTTTTTTTATAATTTTTATAATATTTATTAAGTTTGAATTTTAAATTTATTAAAATTTTTATTTGTTTGTGAATATTGAAATTTTCCAATGAAATTTTATTGATTTAATTTTTTGATTTTTATTATATATTTTGAGTTTAAATCTTAAATTTATTTATTTGGAGAGATTGAGTTTGAAATTTTCTTTTTTAAATTTTAATGGAATTAAATTTTAGAAATTAAAGTATTGGATTCGAAAAATGAAGAGACAAATCTATTAGTTATGTTATATATTAAAGATGAAATTTTTTTTGAATTTTAATGGAATTAAATTTTAGGAATTAAAGTGTTGGGTTTAAAAAATAAAAAAATAAATTTATTAATTATGTTATATATTAAAGATGAATTTTTTTTATGATATTTATTAAGTTTGAATTTTAAATTTATTAAAAATTTTATTTGCTCGTGAATATTGCAATTGAAATTTTCAGTTTGATTTCAAAATAAAATTTTGTTGATTCAATTTTTTGAGTTTAAATCTTAAATTTATTTATTTGGAGAGATTGAGTTTGAGATTTTATTTTTTAAATTTTAACGGAATTAAATTTTATGAATTAAAGTATTGAGTTTAAAAAATAAAGAGAAAATTTTTTTAATTATGTTATATATTAAACATGATTTTTTTTAATTTTAACATAATTAAATTTTAGGAATTAAAGTGTTGAGTTTGAAAAATAAAAAGATAAATTTATTAATTATGTTATATATTAAATATAGAATTTTTTTTAAAATTTTAATGGAATTAACCTTTAGAACTTAAAGTATTGGATTTAAAAAATAAGGGATAAATCTATTAATTATATTATATATTAAAGATGAATTTTTTTTTTATGATTTTTACAATATTTATTAAATTTAAATTTTAAATTTATTGAAATTTTTATTTGTTTGTGAATATTGAAATAGAAATAGAAATTTTTGGTTTGATTTGAAAATGAAATTTTATTGATTCAATTTTTTAATTTTTATTATATTTTTTGAGTTTAAATCTTAAATTTATTTATTTGGAGAGATTGAATTTGAAATTTTATTTTTTAAATTTTAACGAAATTAAATTTTAGGAATTAAAGTGTTAGGATTTGAAAAATAAAGAGTTAAATCTATTAATTATATTATATATTAAAAATATTTTTTTTTAATTTTAACAAAATTAAATTTTAAAAATTAAAGTGTTGGGTTTGAAAAATAAAAAAATAAATTTATTAATTATATTATATATTAAAGATGATTTTTTAAAATTTTTATAATATTTATTAAGTTTAAATTTTGAATTTATTGAAAGTTTTATTTGTTTGTGAATATTGAAATAGAAATAGAAATTTTCGGTTTGATTTGAAAATGAAATTTTATTGATTCAATTTTTTGATTTTTATTATATTTTTTGAGTTTAAATTTTAAATTTATTTATTTGGAGAGATTGAATTTGAAATTTTATTTTTTAAATTTTAACGAAATTAGATTTTAGGAATTAAAGCGTTAGGATTCGAAAAATAAAGAGTTAAATCTATTAATTATATTATATATTAAAAATAATTTTTTTTTTGAATTTTAATAAAATTAAATTTTAAAAATTAAAGTGTTGGGTTTGAAAAATAAAAAAATAAATTTATTAATTATATTATATATTAAAGATTTTTTAAAATTTTTATAATATTTATTAAGTTTGAATTTTGAATTTATTGAAATTTTTATTTGTTTGTGAATATTGAAATAGAAATAGAAATTTTCGGTTTGATTTGAAAATGAAATTTTATTGATTCAATTTTTGGATTTTTATTATATTTTTTGAGTTTAAATCTTAAATTTATTTATTTGGAGAGATTGAATTTGAAATTTTATTTTTTAAATTTTAATGAAATTAAATTTTAGAAATTAAAGTATTAGAGTTCGAAAAATAAAGAGTTAAATCTAAAAATGAAAATTTTTTTTGAATTTTAATAAAATTAAATTTTAAAAATTAAAGTGTTGAATTTGAAAAATAAAAAAATAAATCTATTAATTATATTATATATTAAAGATGATTTTTTTTAATTTTTATAATATTTATTAAGTTTGAATTTTTTTATTTGGTGAATATTGAAATTGAAATTTTGAATTTGATTTGAAAATGAAATTTTGTTCATTCAATTTTTTTTATTTTTATTATATTTTTTGCAGCAAAGTGTCTTTTATCTTTTATCTTTTTAATTTATATCTATATAATTAATTTATATCTATATAATCAACCTCCTACTTATTTTTAATTTATATCTATGAAAAAGATAATTAATTTATATCTATTTTTAATTTATGCGAAATTTTGCAGCTTGATACCATTGTTTTTGAAAAAGATTCTCGGGTGTCTACATGCATTGACGCCAGCTCCAGTGTTGATGCATGTGTACTTGGACCAAGAGAGAAATGAGAGCGAACACAAGTGGGTCCACTGCATCATCAGCACAGGATGTTGCCACCGTGGATATTCCATATTTTTATTTATTTTATAGCAAAGATCAGTTTGCATCCATGTGAATCTGTGATGCAGTGGATCCTTGTATCCATCCAAGGCGAGTCTTCCACTGCTCTGTAAACCCCTCTATAATTACAAATCCATTGCCACTCTCTTTCTCCAAGCTTGCAAGTACCACATTTTTCCTGTAAATTACAGTTTCTGTTTCTTTCTCTCTCTTCCTCGGGTTCTGAAATGGGTATTCGCTTGCCTTCCATGATCTCCTGCGCCATGCAAAGTATGAAGAAGCAGTCTTTCCAAGGAAGAAACCAGTCTAGTGTGCCTAAAGGGCATGTAGCAGTTTATGTTGGAGAATTCCAGTGGAAGAGATTTATCGTTCCAATATCCTATTTGAACCATCCTTGCTTCCAGGACTTGCTTAACCAAGCTGCAGAAGAATTTGGGTTCAATCATCCAATGGGTGCCATTACAATTCCTTGCAAAGAAGATGACTTTATTGATCTCACTTCTAGGTTTCTTGCCTTCTGAAATTTCAGGAACCATAAGAAGGTTCACCAAGCCCCTGCCATTTTTTTACAACATTTTCATCTTTTTTTTTTTATTTTCTCCCCCAAACCATCTCCCTTTTTCCCTCCTAGGACACACATAGGAGGATTGTGAAGTATACATGTGCATTTTCCCACGTAAGTGGATGAATCAATTTTCTTTGTTTCTTTTCAATAATCATAGTTTCTCTTAGTTTTTTCATCCAAAAATTTTCTTTGGAGCTCTGCTGTCCAAATTCCATAGAAGGAATCAATTGAAGTAGTCATCGGCAGTGATAAATTTGTTTATGAAACAATCAATCCACACATGTCAGCAAAAGAAGAGCAACAACTATAAGATCCAGAGAACCTTGTAAAATTTGAGGCTCATATGGGATCAGTAGCCTGTTTACTCTAAGCTCGCATATATGCCAGAAAGCTCAGGTTCAAACTGAGGTATTAACAAGAGTCAAAATATCCTATTGGGTTCATGAAACTAGGGTATGATATGCCTACCATTTTCCTTTCAAAATCAAGCCTGCTTGAATGCTCCAAAGTCACTAACATTTCATCAGAGCAAACAAACATAGTACTTTTACAAGGTAACTAATATCCTATTGGGTTCATGAAACTAGGGTATGATATGCCTACCATTTTCCTTTCAAAATCAAGCCTGCTTGAATGCTCCAAAGTCACTAACATTTCATCAGAGCAAACAAACATAGTACTTTTACAAGGTAACCTCCCATGATTAACTCCTGCAGAAAAAATTCTGACCATAATTTTGTTTTAACTATAAATTATTTAAAATGGTTTTTGCATTTGCAAAATGATATACATTATGCGATGATACCTTCAAAAGATTGACAATGTAAATTGGCAGATGATGTCTTCTCAGTACAAGTGGCATTCATTATTATACATTATGTGATGCAACAATTTTCGTACTCTTGCACTTGCTTTCACATTGCAGCTTGAAGCTTCCATCCTTAAAGCTGCAGGAGTGGACATAATTTATTTATTTCTCTTCAAAATGGACACAGAAGAGTGACCGTTGAATACATAATCTCTTTTTATTTCAGCCGGAAATGGTATAATCTTAGGCCATATTCACTGCATTTACGTTGCTCTTGAAGTATCCTACCACATCTTCAGACAGAAGGTGACCTCAGTTTCTGTTTCAAAATTTTGCAAAAGCTATCCAAGAACAGGGACGCAATATCTTGCTGCAGCATGATAATGAGACTAGGTCATTCATAAAACTGATATGTATCTCATGCTTGGGAAAAACTTGTATAACTCATTCCTTTAAATCTGTTTCCCTATCAGCAGCAATAAAAATGCTTCCTCTTATTCCAAAGACAAATTGCCGGTCCGAATATTACGCTGCTGATGAATGATCCCTTTCCCAATTATCAATTGGGATGAGCTCAACTCTCCTGGTTTTCTACTAAAAGGAGAAGAAAGCTTTGGTTGAAACCATCTTTTTAAGGAAACCCCATTGATTCTAATCTTCCCATATGATTCATTCCCTTGGTAAGGCAACCCTATCCTTCTCAATAGAGATGCAACTTCCTGCCCAAGCCTGTCAACCACAGTGTTTATGATCAGAATCACACAACAGTATTTCTCCTATAACTTGTTTATCACACATAATTGTTTTCTGGAAATACTGCCAGCATTGTTGTTTAAGATGGGGTAAGAGAAATTTCCTTAACTTCTGCAATAAATATAGATTTGATAACATACATTGATCATTATGCCTTTTCCACAATATTGAGGTTTCACAAAATAAATTGGCCTAATATATCCTCATTGGATGTATTTGATATTTCAAACCACAGGCTATATTTATTGGTATAGTTAGCCAATCAGCACAATTATCTACCTCCATTATTAGCTTTGGCGTTTTTTCAGCAAAACTAAGTAACAAAAAAAAAAAAGAAGGATTAATGACCCCTAAATCCTTAATTTTGAGCAGATATTCAACTTTATCCAAATTTTCAATTGTATCAGTTATGTTAGACTTAACAATTTGGTAGCAATAATTTCAAAAGTTAGGACTCATGCCTTTAGTTGTGTTATCTAATGACTTGGCCAGGTTCAAGCTGGAAATTTTAGTTTATATATATTAATGGCTGGCCCAGGTAGATCAAGCTTTGTATAAACACTAATCCAAGCCCTGTACAAACATTAATGAACTTAAGAGGCAAGCCTCAACCGGACCAAGTTAATCCTAACTGCCTGAGAATGAAATACCTTGCCCAAGTCCAGCTTTTTAATAATAGAGGTCAGAAGTTGACACTCTATTAAATGGGATGCACATATGTCCAGGCAGACTGAAACTAATGATATATGACTTCACCTAAATTGGAGAACACATGACAAGGCAGATTGAGTTATTGACATTGACATGATTAGGTAAAGTTGTAACACTGGACCAAATGGTTTATTTTTCAAGTCATCAACTTTAAATTAGTTGATTGGAGCAAGCTTGAAATTGTCCAAGTTTCTAAAATTATTGTAGTTTGAAGGTTAGAGGAACAGAGAAGAGGACAGAGAGGGGTAGTGATTTTTAGATGAATCCCAAAAAATAATTGAAACTATGTTGACCTTGCACAGCCATGTTAACATGTCAATTCTTTGTCAATTATGCCTAGACACTTCACCCATGGAATTGATTCCACCCTTTAATGTAACTGCTGTCAGTTATAAATTCTATAACCACCAATAGAATTGAAAGTTTGCACAAAGTTTAGGATTAAAGGACCATTAGCCCAAAAAGACAATCTAGAGCCTCATCATTATATTATACTAGCAACCTTACCTAAAACACCTATATGAAGAGGGTGATGCAGGCAAGGAAATACTAGATTTAGGAATTATTTTGAAATAATCTTTAATTATAAAAACTAAATCAAAATAATAAATAAGTATAGTCTTTCTTGATGCATCATTTCTTATTTTAGGACTCCTAATCCAAGTACTTGTAAGACCAGATATTATACTATAAAAACACCTATATCATCTAGGAATTTCAGTAAAGCTTCTTATTATTGATATTCACAATTGAGAATTGATAGGATTTGAGAGTTTATTTCCTTTTCCCCTTTGATTGTTACTTGTGTTCCACATTAGAGGGGAGCTAGCAGGGGCATCGGGTAAGTATTATTGCACATGATACTGAAGTAGTACTTCTCACCTTCCTGCTAGGTTGATCATTTTCTCGCTTTCATGAATCTTGACTTTTGTTGTTTCTATAGGCAATAAAATGGTTATGCTGGGCAACTTTGCACCTGAAGAAAATGGAGGCAAGAACAGCTAAAGTTAGTCATTAATGGAATAGATTAACAAGGCACATGCTATCTTAATCCCTCATTTCCCTTCTCTAATAGTGAACTAGCACAGGCACCATTGCTTGACTTAACATGCATTGCATCATTACATTTTCTGTTTAAAAGAATTTACATTCAAAATTGTTTTGATACTTAGTTGCCATAGATGAATAGTGAAGGAGGGCTGTTAGAGATCAATTGACGTCAAGGTCATTGGTATTGCCTTTCAAGGTTTTCTCTTCCCCCATTTCTTCATTCTTCATTTTTTGAGCTTTTCTAAAAAGGAGGGGGAGGGGAGGGAGGGGAAGGGAGTAACCAAATCAATTTGAAAATGAAACAATGCAAACCACTTGGGTATAAAGCAAAGGAAGCTTAATAGAAGATTTTCCAAAGTTTTGCAGAAATGAGACACATGCATTTATCCATTCTATGGTTTATAGAAACTAGGCTTTTGCTCGCGCATTGCGCAAATATAATAATTGTTGGTATATTATTTAATTGAATGAAGCTCTGACTATATAGTGTCTCCCATATTTAATTTATATCTAATTCATTTGAAATACTTTAAGCAATACTTGTCAAAGAAATAGTGAAAATATAAAGAAAATAAATACAAAAAGTAAATATAAATTGATGATAAATATAAAAAAAAGAATAAAATGCCCATAAAATATATATAAATAAATTATTTATAAGACGAAAATTACCTTAGTGATAAATTGTTCTTCATCTTCTTCAGATACCTTATTTATTAAAATATCATTTGGTAAGTTTGAGATAAAATCTTGGTTGGATATTGTATCTCTATTTGCACCAGGAGGTGGATAGTTTGTAAAAGGTTCATATAGTTCACAAATATGACTATTAATTTTCTAGTATTAAATAAATTGTACTATTGTCATAAATTTTTTTATCACAAGGGATTAAATAAATGATTTTATAATGACATGAAAAGATGGTTTTAATTTATATAGTTTATAATTATGGCCCTTAGTTTCCTAGTATTAGTTAAATTGTAATTATTGCCGTAAATTTTTTGATTCTAATAATCAAGTACACAATTTTACAATTACATTGAACAATGAAAAGGTGACTTTTGAGTTTGTGTTAGTTTTTGTCAATTGTTGATAAGAATATAGCTAAAGAAATAGAAATAAGATGAATTAAAAACTACAGACAATATCACTTAATTATTTGATTATATATTTAATTATTTATACATATTAATTTTCAAATTTAAAAATATTTTGCAATTATTATGCATAAATAAAGATGTATATTATCTAGACTGTTATGTTAAGCATTAAGAAACTAAAAAAATCACATTAGTATGTGGTATTAATGAAATAAGTTTCATAATATTACTATTGTTATTATTATTACTAGTATTAGTATTGTGATTAAAATGTACATAATTAATTTTTTATTATTATTATCAATATGTGTATATTAATTGTTATTAATGAATTTTATTTTAATTTAAATGAAAGAATCTGATGTTGCATTTTTATTATTCAGCCACTTGGCAATATTGCATGAACCTATTTCATAGCCCAACTATTTAACGTTTATATAGATTCATTGAATTTAATAACCTTCAGAAGTTAAATTCTTAACCTAAAATTCAATACCTTATTAAAAAATAAGTCCTTACCAGCAGCAAGACGATGCTTGAGACCTTTCAAAACGTTTAAGAGATAGACCTGACAAGATCGCTCAAGAAGTCATCAAAATGGGCATTTGCAGCACAAACTTTAAAAGGTAAAGGAAAGAATGGTTTCAACTCATATTTTGCTTTATGTTCAAGACGGTACGAAAACATATTGTTCACATGCATTCTGTTTTCTCATACTAAATCCTAGATAGGGGCAGAAGCTTGATACTCCAACCTCACCAGAATTTGTTTTTGTTTTTATTTATTGGCCATTCCCAAAAGAGGAAAAACAATAAGCATTAGTAGGCCTTGTTCGACAACAGTGTTTAGTGGTACATTTGGTGTTTAGGTTGAATTAAAATACTAGTTTTAATATTTATTGTTTGGTAACTACTATTTTATAGTAGTAATTGACAGATGCACTAGTGGTTATTGACAAGCTACTATTCCCTTAGTGGTTGCAACTACTAGTTTGTATTTTTTTAACACTTATATCCTTTTATGTTTTATAAATTTAAATATTCATTCATGTCCTTTAATATCATTTTATATTTAAAAGCTAATCCAATATTTATCGCATACTAAACACTCCTACTTTGAATATTATATAAACAACTAACCATTAACCACTAACAACTAACTGTTAGTGAAACAGCTAAAGCTACTAAAACAGCTAACAGCTGGTCAAACCTATAATCTGAAACGCTAAAATTATTTATTTTTTATTATATGTACAATAATTTTTTATAGTATTGTCACCCTAAAAGAAATCTAGCTTAAGTACAATTTCTTGTAGTATTTTTTAAATATATAATATCAGCCTTTCAAAATATATAGATTATAAATATAGTTAACAATATTTTGAATCAAGCTTGTATATAACATTTGGCCTCTCAATTGGAAAAAAATAATAATAAAAGGCTCCCCTGAAGCAGGTGATGCAAAAGAAAAAAAAAGGGGAAACGAAAAGTTGCCAGTGTCAGTGAAAAGATACAAATATTGTTAGAGTAGGTTCTGTTCATTAAAGGCTTAATTGTCAACATATAAAATGTACCACTGAAGAAAGATCATCAAGCAGTTTATACTGTCATAATGTTAGCATATCTGGGCAACAACAGAGATGCACCCCTAGAAGCATAGGGTCAATGAAGAACAGAAGTTTCAACAAGAACTATTGTCATCTAAGTTGATTAAACTACTATGCCAAAATCTTACCTCTGCAATATGAATTTGCAAGGTTTTAGCATCAATAACAATGGGACTTGCTTTCATGGATAAATGTGGAATGATTCCAAGAGAAGCAGCTTCCTGCATATGGTAACAATCTTAGCTGGCATCTAGCAAGCATCCAACCATAGTTTCATAATAAAGCATGAAGTCAGAAAATTGAAGAACAAATTCAGCTGCCTACTGACCTCAAGCAATGAAAAAGCACGAGGATCATATTCTCCAAATCCATCCAACAATGAGCAGAGGTTAGAAAATTTTGATGAGTCAGTAGTTACTCCAACATTTTCAACTAATTTGGCTTTTAGTGAAGCATCACCAGGGACTTTTAGGCATCCCAAAATTTGTGAAACAACGTCCATTGTAGGTTTCTCACCAGCTGCAATTGTTTCACGGTAGACCATTAAGGCTGTTGATGTCCTAAAGAATTAATTTGAGGAGATCAGAGCTTACTCAGGAAATTACATTTTTCACAATAGGATTACCATTCATGAAGAATAACCAACCCATTATTTAAACTTTCAAGGGTAACACAATAGTAGAGAAATTAGAAAAACAACCAATTCTCTTCTGCCACCCCCACCCCTCAGCAAATAAGAAAACAAAAGGCAAAGCTTTTCAAAGGAAAAGGTATATGGCTTACATAGTATTTGTACAAGACAAATGGGGAGGAAAAAAAAACATACAACTCATTTTTTATCTGCGGCCTTCCCGAGTCAAAAGATAAAACATTCTGACCAAGAGCACAAGCCTTCTCATATCTCCGCAAGCACATACCTTCAATGAGGAACAATCAAAGGATTAACTGAATTAATTGCAGATGATTAGTCCAATTTTATGTTACAATGTTCAATCCAGAAGAAAGAAATGTCATGGAAGCTGTTAAACAGAAAACATAAAACATAGCATGTATATCAAATTTCACAAGACTCGGGAACAAGTAAAAGACAAAAATGCTGACGACCTTTGGAAGTCTCCAAAAAAGAAAGAAAGAAAGAAAGAAAGAAACAGCAGTTCCCCTCATACAAAATCCTGGCATTTTGTATGAGGTAAATCTTGACTTCAACAGCTCAAAATTAATTAATAAATATTGAATTTCTTGATCTTATGGATTAAGGTTGTCCAGTGTCTACTCATTGCTAGTCAATAGGACATATGCCCTTGGATCACGGCATCACCTAGACACATAAATATATATAGTTACATACTCACATCAGATGACAGAAGATAGGATCACGACATATTGTTTATCAAAACATTGGAAAATAGATAATCATTGGCTATAATCTGAAACATTTTCTGATTACTGAGCAAGCATTTCAACAAGTCAGAAAAAAAAATCTAGCTTAAAATCTAACAGAAGAATTAAGAATAACGAGCATTATACGAAATTTTAAACAAATACCAAAAAAGTTAAGCTTTCAAACTTTTAGAATGTTCAAATGATGTAGAATCAGCTTCAGTGAGGTAGAATATACCAATTTGAGGTGTGATGGAGACATAGCAGAAAGATGCGGTTAACTTTGAAACTTACCAACAATGCATTTGCGCATAACAAGAGTAGGGGCAACAGAATCTTCTTTGGCTTGTGAAAGAAGCATGAGCCCAACCTCTAGATCATCCTTTCTGGAAAGGAAAACAGAAACATGAAAAGATAAAAATAGCAATAGTCTCAGAAGCTGTGTGTGACACTCTGAGGAAGAAGCATATGCTTAAAAAAGAAGCAATTAGTTTATATGGTAGTCATAGAATTCAGGTCCACATACCTCTCACTGGCCACTGAGAGCATGGAGTATGTAACAGTGTTTGGGCACAAGCCAAAACTCTTCATTTCTGACAGCACTTCAATAGCCTTTGGTAGTTGATCCCCATCACCTGTAAAAACATCCGGTTATTCCATTTCTAGTTTTTTTCTTTAGCTATCCTAGGATTACGCCAAGGCTACACATGTTAATGTGTTATCAGCTTAGAACCATGCTCCCAATTGTTAGTGCCTATACATGATCTCTAGTACAGAACTAAATGCAACAAATGTGAGAAAGAAAAATCTGTACCACTTTGATTAAAAATAAAATAAAACTCTCCCACATAAAGGTTGACCCACTCAGTATTAGTTTTATGTTGCCAAAAAATCCTATTTCTGTATTAATTAATTAATATGTATATATGAGTGTATATATATATACTATATAAATTAAATATGTAAAACTTTTTGTTTATAATAGGCTCAAACATACTTGCTTAAAGCATTGAATGTAGATAAATATTTTTAATTAAACAAACTTGAAAATAAGTTGAGAGCTCCCTTAAAATTAATGGAACCTGACTTGAACACCTAAATATTGGGCACAACTTAGCTCATTTATTTCAGGCAATACTAATAGGCCCATACTTACTTGTGACGAATTCTAGTATATCAAGTTTTAGTTATCAGCCTTTGAGTCAATGTTCTTGTTCGGCATTTTTCTGCATAACTTCATATAGGATCCTTTTTTATGAAGTTTATTTTATTTTGATAAAACTATTATTTTGCTTATCAGTAGGATGTTTTTTTTTTTTTTTTTTTTTTGAAATGGGAATCGGGAATTGAGGGAGTAGAATCTGAGACCTCTCAGATTTACTCAGATGCACTTACTACCAGACAAAGCCTGTGAGTGCAGTACGATGTTTATTTTTCATTAGCCTAAGAGCTGGATAATTAATTAATTATATAAGCTACAAGAGCCACTTGTAACTCAATTTAGCAACTATGATAGAGAACTTTCTTTTTTACTCTCTCCCTTTTGGTTTATTCATTTGTTTTATTGTCGAGTTATATATTTGAAGTGATCTACCAACATGGTAACCAGGTTGTTTTATTGGTGTAACCTCACCGTTAATGGAATCTAACAACATAAGATTATTCAATCTACAAGTTCATAATATTCTATTACTACTTCTGGTTTTTCCTACAATTTCCCAGGAGCAAGTAAATAAGTTCTCCAGGAATCAATTCATTCATAAATACCAGTGTTAGAAACCTTCTACTGCATCCTTTGAAGAAGACATTTGGCAAGAATTGTGAAGCCGCCTAAAATACCAAGAAACAAAAAAACTATTTTGCAAGGGCAGCCAACCAGATATATGATGCAACATTCAGCATAGGCAGGTTTAGCCAATCTCTAGACAGTGCAGCAATGAACTGATTATCACACTACATGAAATGAGCCATCTTCAAACTTAATAAATGAAAAGAACAAGAAATAGCCAATCTCTAATATTTTATTCTCCTTCAATCAATTCTCAAAGCGGAAAAATAGAACATTATCATGATAAATATGAAAGCATAAATTACTAAAAAAGCCAAGCGGAGTTAAAATTCGAAACTAAAATTGTCAGATTATCATGAAACAAATAATAGATATAGACTTACACAATGCAGTGATCAGAGCATTCATGGTTGAGACTGTTGGGTTTAGTTTAATGGACTTCATATCATCATACAGCTCCAGTGCCTTCAGCCAGTTTTTGCCCTGATGCGAAAAGAAGAAAAACAGTTATAACTGCCAAGTAGGCTATTGCCTTCATAGCTATTTTTGGTTCGAAACATATGCAAAGCAAAACACATAATCCCAAACAAGTAGGTGTTTTCTATTTTTCCCATAAGACATATGAGTTGGGAATCCCTCTGTATGAAAACATTTAATGCAAATAAGTTCTGAGAATATTACAAATGTAGGGAGAAAAAGTGAATGAAAAAAATTACAATTTTGATATCAACATGAAATTATAATCATATCCCTTGGTTTCATGAGAACGAAAAAGGACTTAAGATCTAAAAGCTTCAATAATTGGACATAGAAAGCTAAAGGGCCAGAACTAAATACTTTGTAACTTATATAGCTTAAGAATTTAGCTGGGAGATTCTGTATTGCTACTGCAATACTAGAAACTAAGAATTATACTGTTTACATGTACCAAAAGAACTGCTTGTAACCAACGAGTAGACGAGACATACATTACTGCAAGCTCCCATCAATGAACTATATGGTATAATTCCAAGTTCTAATCCTTGAACCCTGGCTTCCTGTAAGATTTGAAATGCAACATCCACTAATCCAGCATGCCCCGCCACATCTATCATCGCACTGAGAAACATCTGCACATAAGCAAATGTGAGAACTACAAGCATTATATTAATGTGAAACCCTCCCTGTGGATCTGCTTAAATAGAGGTGATTAAATACTCATATTTGATGACAATCAGATCATTTTGCTTTTCTAAATTTTGCTCATGGTAATTTCTGTGGAAGTTCTTAATATTGTTTGCCACTAGAGTACACAAGTGCAACCCATTCAGTTCATTTTTTTAGTTCAGTTGATTAATTAACCCTTCAAGAGAATGGTGCAGTCCTATCCAAAGACCATATGAACAATGACAATGACAGTTCCCATTCTAACAAACAAGAAGAGTGTTCTATTACAAGGGCTAACCACTGTACCAGAGACCACAGCTTCTCTCTATAAATCATAATCCAACTAATATAACTAATTTTGTCCTCACTCCATCAGCATTAGCAGTTGATACCTCATCAGGGGCCACGCCTTTCCTTTTCATGTCTTCATACACTCTGCTTGCAAACTCCCAATCACCAGTCTGGCTGCAAGAATTGACAGCAATTGTATAAACCTCAGGAGTGCCCTTGATGTTAAATTCGTGCATCATGTTATATACTTCTTTTGCCCGACCAACCTAAAAGCGAGGCTTTGTTATGTCACACACTTAAACATAGCAATCAAGAAATCATAAGCCACAAGTATAGTATTTACACACCTGACCAGCCTTTGCACATGCATTTATCAATGCACCAACAGTAACATGATCGGGGTCAATAGGTTGTGCCTCGGCCCTCATTTCTGCTAACACATCAAAGGCACGATCCACAGCTCCCGATTGACCACATGCAGTGATAAGTGCATTAAAGACAACTCGGTCTGGCTTCACGTTCTACTGCACACAACATCTTATCAATGCGACAATTAATTTGACATTAGGAAGTAGAAGTAAACAGGACTATGCAACCAGACCTTGCCCAAAAATTGTCTGAAGACAAGCATGAGTGCTTGATATGATTAAGCGAGTTTCACATAAAAATACTCACTCATATACAAAAGTATATAATTCCAAACAATACCTTGGATCTCATTATCCCATAAGCACCAAATGCCTTAGCCATTTGTCTTGCTCTGCCACAGCCATCAATTAGCGTGCCATATGTATGAACATTTGGTTCAACTCCAGCATTAACCATCTCATGAAACACCTAGTGCAACCATAATGAGCATTACTACTCAAAATCTGCTTTTCCCTTTTTCAGAAAGCAACATAATTGCTTTTGTGGAGTTTGAACAAGGGCACTTTGATTTAGCAACCACCCCATTATTTAATACCAACAGCTGGCTATAATCAAAGATAGTAAATGCTCTGAATAACTTGCCCAAAGGTAAGAGAAATTCATCAAGTATGTCAAACTCCAACTTAGCTTTCATTTGGATTTAATGGTGGCATGAAGTCCGGAATTTGAATCACTAATTAATGAAGCATGAAGATCAATACAACAATAGGCAGAACATAAATTACTAAGAAAATGTTACATGCAAAATAGAACTGTAGAAGAAATATATTTTGAAATCTTGAAATTTTTTATTCCAAATCTAAACCAAGAATAACCAAGAAGTTACCATACTTCAAACATTGAATCAACTTTTCCACTTTTAGCACAGGTTGATATTAAAGTAGTGTAAAGTCTACAATCAGCTTTCAATCCAGCTCCCCGAGCAAGTTGTAGAACTTTGAAAGCTCCTAAAAGAATAATACAGATATCAGTAACTAGAAGCATAATCACAATACATTATGACAGACTTGGACAAGGTGCCGAAGGATTCACTAGTCAACTTACCCTCTGAGTCTTGTGAGCTTGCACACACAGACATGAGCATGTTAAAGGTACTCAAGGTTGGGTTTGGAACCAACTTGCAGAAGAGAAAAGCTTCCTTAACAGCCTTTTGAATTTTGCAGGTCTTGAAAAACTTAGCATGATAAATCTGAAAGCAAATAAACAAATACAGTACTAACTCTGCCCATGAATTCACTGACAAGAGCAAAATACATGGAACAAGAGCTAAAGACGTAACCTCACCTTGCTCATATCCAATAAACCCCTTCTTTCCATATCCTCCAGCAAATCCAAACACTCTGCTAACCTAACAAATATTCAAGAATAAAACATTTTTTTAAAAGAGGAATCAGTTAATTTATGTGGCATCAAGAACAAAACACATAAAGCCCAATATTTTATTTGGGAGATTGGTGATCTATATTTAAACAACTATTTGATTTGATGCTACTATCTCTCTAGTGGAAATTGTCAAGCAGACAGGTCAACAATCTTAATAGGGCAACTCAATGATAACAGTCACCTTCCATCTCTTAACAAACGATTGTAAGTCTGGAATTTCTTTGGAGGATCGTCTTTGTCGGTAGCGTGTATGCCATTTGGGTAGGGAATATCTGGTAGTTTTATATGGTCATCTTGAATCAGGTGTCCTTTTTCTTTGTCTCTTGGAAATCCTCTCCTTCCCATGTTTTCATTTTTGCGAGAACCTCTTTCATATGGTGCTACACGTATTTTTCTTTCAACAGACTCTGAAGAAGGAAAAAAAATCTCAAGTCAAATTGTAGGTAGTCCCATTTTAGGATATCTAATCAAAATAGAGTAGAGCATTACACCATTAAACATAATTGAGATATATGATCTTTTGTGGCATGACCTGCAATTTGAGGGGAGTGCTGCGCTGACAATTCTGCCTCTTTTACTATAGCATTCACCTTCAACGAAGAAAAGCTATTGCCAGGGGAAGACAAGGCATGAGAAGACACAGTGCTTGAACCATTCATGTTTAATGATGAATTCACCACTGATTTGTTTTCCTCATAAAATGTGTAAAGATCCTCTCTAGATGATTCTTCAGAGATACCATAATAGCTAGCAAGGTCAACCATTTTGCCAGCTTCAAAATTTACAGAAGACGAAGTAGAATTAGATTGCTTCGTCATTACTTCTGGAAACGCAGAACTAACGTCAAGCTCATTACTGCTTTTTTCTAATGTCAACTTGGACATTCCCTCGGCCAACTCAAGTGGTTTGATACGTCCAGATTCAGGAATTGATGAGAGTTGAGGCTCAGGCTCTTTTGGAACCACATGATTAGAATCATTAGAAACTGAAAAATCAGCATTGGAAGATTCTGTTGTTTCAACTAGAAGAGAACCATAACTTGTTACATTGTCCTCGAGAACTTGTACGAGGGTCTCTTTCCCTTTAATGGCATAGCTGTTTTCTCTGTTACTCTCTGCCAATTTCGTACTTTCTGCTGCAAGGGTCCCCCTGTGAGAATCTCCAACGTCCAAAGAGGGACTTCCAACAATGTTCACAATATTTCTGCGTAACTGAGATACCCCAGCACTAGGCGAACCCAAATCCTACATCATTCACAAAACATTAAAACAAATTGGAAAAAAAAAATCATAAAACGAACTTAATTAAACCAATTCAACTAATGGACAGCCATATTCTTCAGTTTACCTCTTTAGAACTCCTCTTGTTGGTGTTACGATTGGTTAACTGCTGATTCAGGTAAGCGAAAGAGAGAGCAGAGATAGTAGAAACAGCAACCACAACAAGAACAGAATCGGAACCAAAAGAAGCGTTGATTAAGAATCTTTGAGACTGGTTTCTGCGAATTCTAAGCTTCCTGCATTTGCTTCCGCGAATTGGTCCACCAGGAGGCCGGAGATTGTGAGAGCAACCCAGGAATTCTTTACGAATAGACGATTTAGCACAAGAGAGAGCTGAGATTTGAGCTCCGGAGATTAGGTTTAAGGAATGGGATTTAGCAGAGAAGCACAGCTCCATATTAAAAACTCAAGAGAAACAGAGAGAAGTGAGGTGGTGGAGGAGGGAGGATAGATAGGAGAAAGAGAGAAAATGAAGTCATCGTCTCCTCTGGTTCAACAGACAATTGGATATAGTTGCTGACGTGGCGGAAAACTGAATTCTCTCTATTGGGAATTGCAAATCTAATCTCAGCCGTTAGTTTTTGTGTCTGTATGGATGATGAATCCATTTACCGGTTCACTGATCCAATAATCAGTGGGCTGGTCTCGGCCCGATTCATGAATTTTAAAACCATCGTCAACCGTGGCTGGCTCTGGAGCCGTGCGACCAAACCAAAGCTCTAAAGCTTACTGATTTCTTACTTTGTCTTCCACTTCTTTTACGTACTCCACAATTTTTTTTCCCTCTTTTTGTAAGCAGGTATTATGAAATCTGTGGTTTCCATTCATTTTTGGAGAAATTATTAAAAAACACTTTGTAATTTTATATTATTTTTATTTTAGAGTTTATGATTCACCTTTAATATTATAAAAAAAATTACTAATTTATAAAATAATACATTTCGAATAACAACATGTATTTTATACTAATATAGCATTAAAATAATTTATTAACATTTTAGTTTTTTTAAACATAAAATATAATAAAATTTTAAAAACAAATAGAAATAATTTGTAAGTCATTTCTTACTTATTTCCAATTCCTGATTTTTGAGATTTTCAAAATTTTTAATATCCAAATCTGCAGTAAGATGAGCTCTTAATCTAAAAGACAATCTCAGAATTGTAAGATGAACAGAGGAAGAAACGATGTTGTTAATTATCAATGTTTGCTTCTAACACCTGTTAGGACAGCTATAACATAGAGAAATCAAAAGAGGAGCTTTATAGTTGTGGTTGTTTTCAACATTCTAGGAGCCCTAATTATTTTAGGATTTTATTTAGTTGAAAATGCTTTACATTTCTTAGGAATTAACTTGTAGAAAAGTAGATACAATTGTATTTGATAAATAAATTAATTTTTTAGGAAGTAAAATTATTTTTAAGTGGTAAAAGGTAATAATATCTATAATATAATTTTAAATGTAATAACTTAAAATGCGAATCAAACAAAAGAGTTTTTTATACTTTTTAAGAGATGCCATTTTTTTAAGGGAGATTTATAATTTAATATCTGAGTATTGCCATTATTAACAAGTCGATCCATACATTTTCAGAAACCTATTAAAACGTCCTTATCTTTTCTTTCCGTCAATAAAATAGTCATTTCGTCTATTTTTGCCGTTAAAAATATAATAAAAGACCAAATTACCCCATTTTTTTTCTTCTCCTCCTCCTCCTCCTCCTCCTCCTCCTCCTTCTTCTTTTTCTTCTTCTTCTTCTTCTTCTTCTTTGTTTCTTTTTCGTTAACGGAAGAAAATGATAAGAATGTTTTAATATATGTGAAAAATGATAGGGACTATTTCGTTGACAAAAAAAAAAAACAATAAGAACGTTTTAATAGATATGAAAAAAGATAAAAACGTTTTAATATATTTTTGAAAATGTAGGGAGAGACTATTTCATTGAAGAAAAAAAACAATGAGGAGGGATTATTTCGTTGATGAAAAGAAACGATAATGACGTTTTAATAAATATGAGAAAAGATAGAGACTATTTTATTGACGGAAAGAAATGCTAAAAATGTTTTAATAGGTATGAGAAAAGATAAAAACGTTTTAATAGATTTCTGAAATGTAGAGACTGATTTATTAATAATAGTAATATCCAAAGTCTAAATAAGGGATTTTATTTGAGGGCAAAATTGAATTTTAAAAATTTTCTCTCTCATCCTTTATATATTTTTAACGAAAAATAGGATAGAATGACTATTTTATTGACGGAGAGAAAATATAAATATGTTTTAATATGTTTCTGAAAATGTAAGAATTGACTTATTAATAATGGTAATACCTAAGGACTAAATTATAAATCTCCATCTTTTTAATTTACTTACCCTCAACCAAACAAGATCTAAGTGGGTTGATGGAGAAAATTATCGAAACATGATTATACTTAGAATGATATGCAGACTTTAACAATTTGAAATTAAAATCATTTAAGAACACACAAGAGAGGTAGAGTTATTGTATGAACTAAACAAAATGAAAGAGTTAAATATGAAATTGAAGAATACACTACGGTCATATGTTCAAGAAATTGTTGATTTGAAAAAATAAGTAGAAGCATCACATAAATTGCAAAAAGAATACAAAGAAAAGATATCATTACAAATAGACTTGTAATTTTTGCTATTTCTTTGTTGAAATGTTATTTCCAATTCCACTTACTGGGTTGAGTAAAAATGAAAACGGTAAAAAAAAAATTAGTTGAATATATAAACACCAAGATGTGAGTAGGAATTTTGAATGGACAGAAAATATTTAATAATCTCTCCAAATTGAAAGAAAAAGAAGCAATTATCTTTTCTGTTGTTATTTTGTTTTTTATTTCCTTTATTATTTTACCATTAAATTAGATTTTATTTTATTGTCCCACGTCCGTTTAAAATACAATAATGTTCTATTCATAAGAATTTTAAATAATTCTCTCTTTAATTTTATTTTTGAAATGAGATAGATTTAATTTAAATTTAATATAATATTACAGTCTCAATTTCCCATGAATATATCATGTTTCAATATAGTTTTGAGCGTGAAAAAGTGTTAAATATTATATCGATTTCAGTTAGAGTGATGTCTCTTGTAAGAGATTAGACAATTCTCTTGTTGAATTAGGATGCGTTATACCTAACTCAAATTTAATATAGTTATTTACGATCTAAAAGTGTTAATTTAAAAAAAAACAGAGAAAAATAATTTATATGATTTTAGTAATTGCACCAAATCAAGTCGTATATTATTATAGTATTACTTAAAAAGTATATATGCATGTAGTCAATGATTTTCATTTGAAAATAAGTGTGATTAAAGTCCCAATATACTTTTTTTAAGAGCTAAGTATGCTCGATTCAATTTTTTTTATTAAATAAATTTTTAAACTTTATTTTTAATGCGAAAGAAGTCTTAATTTAATAAAATATTATTTATAATAATAAAATATTATTTTTTAATAAAAAATATTATTATTTTAATTGATAATAAATTTTCACTTTTGTAATTTTAAATTATTTACTATATATATATATATTAATTTTTTATGTTAATTAAAATACAAAATTTTTTATATTTCAAATTTAAAAAATCACATTTTATTATTTTAAAAATAATATAAAGTTTATTTATATAAGTAAAACTGACACCTAGCATCCAAAATGCGAAACTGACATGCTATTATTACTGTTGTATTTCTCAAGAAAGTATGCATATAGTAAATGATTGCATTGGTAGTATTTGTAGTTTTTTGTAGTGATGAAGCATGAGACAAATAGTAAAATTGATCATAGTTTGCTAGAGACGAAAGTAACTGTGGACGGCAATGAGTGGAATCCTCTTCGAAATCACTCTATACAAATCCAAACTTAAAACTCAAATTGGCGTTAATGTTTTTAACATATTTTGCTGATCACAAGTCAAACAATATCATACGGAGCATTTAACCTTAAATTTTATAACAGATTTAGACCGACCTTAATTTTTATTGCCAACGTCTATTGGAAGCCAATAATAGTTTTTCGGAAAAAGAATTTCGAAACATTAGACTTTCAAAAGTGTGACGAGAGCTACAACCCTATTACAAAGTTAAAAGGTAAAAATTTCATTATTTAGAGGTCAATTTTACATTTTTATTTTTTTTGAATTTTTCATAATTTTTTGTATTAGGATTTTTACTATTATAAATAGCCATTTTTTTTACTGTTTGAAACACTATTCGATTTTTGAGAATTCAATAATAGATTTCGGTTTCTAACCTTTCATTTTCTAAATTTCGTCTTAGTCAAACGTTATTGGTTAAAACTCTTGATGGAGTCTAATCAGTCCTATTTCAGTTGGTATCAGACCGAAGTTTATCCATGGCCGATAATCAAGAGATGCAACTCACTGCAATTGAGGCATCCTTAGCAGAATTGAAGGAGATGATCGGACAACTAGTCCTACAACAGGGTAACAACCAACCTGCCGCAATTGAAAACCCACAGCCAATTTCAAATCTTGTGGTCGCAAATCCTATGGCCGCAAATCTTCAACAGGATTATCACGAAAGTTACAAGATAAAGATAGACCTTCAAAACTTTTCTAGTTTATTGGATGTAAAATTTATCCTTGATTGGCTGGTAGAAGTTGATCAGTTTTTTGAAGTTATGAATATGGAAGAGGATCGAAAGGTTCCGATTATAGCTTATAAATTAAAGGGTGGTACAGCAGCATAGTGGAATTCTATTCAAAACAAATGCTATCGCAGGAGGCTGAAACATATACGAAAGTGGCTGTTGATGAAACAGATGATTGAATAGTAATTCTTGCCTAGTGATCATGCTCAGGTTTTATATAATTGGTATCATGACTGTATTCAAGGGAGTCGAAGAATAGATGAATATATAGAGGAGTTTTTAAGGTTGCAGGCGAGGTGTGAAAACTGTGAGAATGAAGTCCAGTAGTGTAATACCCGGCTAGACTCCGGTATCGGAATCCCTACCGTCCGGTGGGACCTCAGATGTCGGAAACCTCTAGAAGGGTAAAACTATGATTTTATGAAATGTTTTCATGTATTTCATGTTTTTAAGTAAGAAATTAAATGAGTTTTTGCATGAAAAATCTTTGGAGGAAAACCCAGGTTCGGCCGCCGAACTCCAAGTTCGGCCGCCGAACCTTGCATGCATGCGGAGGCACTTTCGGCCCCCGAACGTGGCCTGGCCAGCCACCTATAAAAAGGGGCACTTAGCCGAAATGGGAGAGTTTTCTCCCATTTTCAGCCACAGTAAGCTTCCGACCTCCCTCTCCCAAATCTTGTGTTTTTCCTTCAATCCCCACCTTTTTCTTTGAGTTTTAAGGTTCCACAAAAGTTTTTGAGTGTTTTTAAGCAAGTTTGGAGCTTGGAAGTCTTGGAGCTAAATCCCTCCATTTTCCGAGCTAGGGTCGTTCTTCCTCTCGATCTTCAAGAGGTAAGCTTCGATCTATGCTTCTTTTATGTTTTATGAAAGTTTTATGCAAGTTGATGGGGTAGAATGCATGTTTAGGCTTGTTGTTAGGTTTATGGGTTTATGTTGTGATTTGAACAATGTATGTTGGAAATGTGTTGTTTGAAGTGTTGTAGTTGGGGTATTTTATAGTTTGAGACCCCTAGGTGTGATGTATGATGTGTATGCATGTGTAGAAACAAGTTTATGCATGTTTTGAGGCGTTTTGGAGGCTGTGGACACAAGGGAGCCAAGTTTCTGCCCTTCGGCAGAAACTCAGGTTCGGCCGCCGAAGTGACTTTCGGCCGCCGAACCCCCTTGTGGAGGCAGTTTCGGCTGCCGAAGCCTGCCCCCGAAACTTAAGTTTCGTCTCTGTCTGGGAGGTTCGGCCGCCGAAAGTGCCGTCGAACTTGCATGACTTTCGGCTGCAGAGGGACTTTCGGCCGCCGAACCTGCCGCCGAAAGTGCACTGTTCAGCCATTTCTTGCATGTTTTCATGTGATGTTTTCAGGATGTTTTAGGGAGTTTTTGGGGAGTATTTTAGAGTCATATTCATATATGTTTGGTCCCTCATTTGAGTCCACCTGTGTAGGTTCGGACCCGAGGAACCGAGACCCCCAGCAGTGAGCCAGCTGCTTCAGAGTCTCTTCAGAGCTAGCCAGAGGTGAGTGGAATAAACTTTAAGTTTTAAAGCAAATTAATGAAATGTTTTAGCATGATTCACGCATCATGAATGCCATGAGATATATTAGGTTGTTTGCATTAGAATTCACGAATATGTTGCATTGCATACTTTGTTGTTGATGTGGATGAATGTTGAATGATCCATTAGCCCTTGTATGTCATGATAGCCTATGTGAGTCCAGGTGTGCCTGCTACGGCTCTACGCCCCTGGCACTATGACAGATTATGGAAGTCCGGGTGTGCCTGCTACGGCTCTACGCCCCCGGCACGTATAAGTAAGAAAGATAGGGGCTAAATGGTGACAAGTTCATCCTTGTTGTGAAATGTTTGTGTTATGGCGCATACATGAAAGCATGATTTAAATTGATGTTTTATTATTCTGCTCACTGGGCTCTAGTAGCTCACCCCACTCCCTTTATCCCCAGAGTTGCAGGTACAGGATAGATCAGGAAGTCGGCTAGAGTGAAGTTAAGTCATGTATGTTGTAATAGATAGTAGTGGACATGAACATGATGTAATGAGTATTTATGACCATGTAATGTAATGAATGATTTGATGATGTATTGAGGATTACAGTAGTGCTTGACCTAGAGGTGTGTGAATCCCCATTATGTACAGAGTGTTTAATGAGTAATGATGTTAATGACCATGATTATCCAAGCTGATATGTATGATGATGATACCCCATTGGAGTATTTGATGAGGACTCCAGTGTGGGGTTTATGTATGATTTTGTGCATGCACAGGTTTTGCTTGGATAAGAGAAAAGAAAAATTTTTACAGATCCTGTATATGTTGTTATGTATGGGATTCCACAGGTTTACAGGAGGTATGTAGGCTTGCTACGGGTCCCGGCGGCCTTAAGCCGATCTGGATCCTAGCGCCGGTAACGGGTCGGATTTCCGGGTCGTTACAGAGTGGTATCAGAGCCCTAGGTTCATATGGTCGGACCTAGTGTGTCGGGCTCATAGATGTTCTAGAAGGTCAAGCACACTAGGAAAATCATGTCCACTAGGATAGGATGTAGAGTCCTGTCTATATGATGATATGATATGCCATGATGATATGCATGTGCATAAATGCTATGATGTGATGCTATGTATGTGATGAGGGTTCATGTGTTTCCACATGAACCATATGATGCTAATGATTGCTTATACTATGTGCTGTTTTTCAGAAGATAGAATGAGAGGAACTCGTCGATCTGCACGATTGACTGGAGTGCCACCTCAGGACGAGGGCGCTGATGCCCGTCCTCCAGCATTGCCTAGGGCAATGTCCAGTAGGTCCAACAGAGACAGAGTAGCTAGAGACCCTAAAAGGTCTTTGGATCTGGGTAGAAGCAGATCAGTAAGGGGAACAGTGCAGGGAGGAATGTCTGAGGATATGGAAGTAGATCAGAGGAGGGATGGCAGTCTCGGTGTGAGCATGCCGGAAGAGGGCATGGGAGAATCAGAAGGAGGCACTCAGGCCTCGAGTTATGTCCAGCCACATCACTACCCACCCTATTCACACCATCCAGAGTATTCGATGGGAGGTACATCGGATTACCCCAGTTTTAGCCTGGCACAGCTGTCCAGCATGTAGGAGATGTGGGAGACCACACAGAGGAACTTGTCAGTTGGGATCTACAGCTTGGTTTAGATGTGGACAGGAAGGGCATATTGCTCGAGAGTGTCCTCAGGTGACTTTTGTGGCACCTTCCCAGCAGATGAGTTCAGGCAGTGTAGCACAGCCAGTAGGGCAGCCAGTGGCTTCAGCTATACCTCAGGGTAGTGGTAGAGGTAGAGGGAGAGGGGGCAACCTCTACTTCAGCAGCAGGTTCCCGAGGTGGAAATCCTGTAGCCCCAGCACGGATTTTCACTATGACTCAGGAGGAGGCTAATACATCGAACACAGTGGTGTCAGGTAATCTCATCATTGGGTGTTCTGATGTGTATGCCTTGATGGACCCCGGTGCTTCTCATTCCTTTATTGCTTCGAGAGCCATAGAGAGATTTGGTTTGATCAGTTCTGAGTTAGAGTATCCTCTCTGGGTCAGTGGACCTAGATGTGACCCATCAGTGGCAGTGTCAGTCTGTCGTTTCAGTCCAGTATTCATAAAGGGTAGATGCCTTCCAGCTGACCTTGTGGTTCTAGAACTTGACAGATTTTGATGTCATTCTAGGGATGGATTGGCTATCTGCATATAGTGCTACTTTGGACTGTCGAGAGAAGATAGTGAGTCTCAGAGACCAGGATGGGTCAGAGTGTGTCTTCAGAGGAGACAGGAGAGGTACACCCAGAGGTATGATTTCAGCCCTTCAGGCTCGTCGTTTGCTTAGGAGGGGTTGTCAGGGGTTTCTAGCTCATGTGAGAGAGCTAGACAGTCAGGTTAGGGAACCAGCTACAGTACCCGTGGTCCGAGAGTTTCTCGATGTTTTTCCAGACGAACTTCCAGGACTACCACCTGGTAGGGAGATAGAGTTTGAAATAGAATTGCTGCCTGATACCAGACCTATCTCGATTCCTCCCTACAGGATGGCGCCAGCAGAGTTAAAAGAGTTAAAAGAGCAACTGCAGGACTTGGTAGATAAGAGTTTTCATCCGCCCTAGTACCTCACCTTGGGGTGCTCCAGTACTTTTTGTCAGAAAGAAGGATGGATCCCTCAGACTTTGTATTGACTACAGACAGTTAAACAAGGTCACTACCAAGAATAGATATCCTCTGCCTAGAATTGATGATCTTTTGACCAGCTAGCTGGAGCAGGTTGTTTCTCTAAAATAGATTTGAGATCCGGATATCATCAGTTGAGAGGCAGAGAGGCAGATGTGCCTAAGACAGCATTCAGGACCAGATATGGGCACTATGAGTTCTTAGTAATGCCGTTCGGGTTGACTAAATGCCCCTGCAGCATCCATGGATCTCATGAATAGAGTTTTCAGCGAGTTTCTGGATCACTTTGTGATTGTTTTTATTGATGACATCTTAGTGTATCTAGAAATGCAGAAGAGCATGCCCATCATCTGCGGATAGTTTTGCAGACACTGAGAGAGCATGGTTTGTATGCCAAGTTCTCTAAGTGTGAGTTTGGTTGAGGAGCATTTCCTTCTTGGGACATGTGGTATCAGCAGATGGGATTGAGGTAGACCCCAAGAAGATAGAGGCTGTAGCTAACTGGCCCAAACCCACTACAGTGACTGAGATTAAAAGCTTTCTGGGACTGGCAGGTTACTACAGGAGGTTCGTACAGGACTTCTCGAAGATAGCAGCTCCTATGACTAAACTGACTCAGAAGAACCAGAAGTTTATCTGGTCAGACCAGTGTGAAGAGAGCTTTGAGGAGCTCAAAAGGAGATTGACGACAGCACCAGTGCTAGCTCTGCCTGTTAGTGACGAAAAGTTCACAGTGTTCTGTGATGCGTCTCGAGTGGGATTGGGTTGTGTTCTGATGCAGCAGGATAGGGTGATTGCTTATGCTTCGAGCAGTTAAAGAAGCACGAGTTGAATTACTCCACCCATGACCTTGAGATGGCAGCAGTTATCTTTGCACTCAAGATGTGGAGGCATTACCTCTACGGGGTTAAATGCGAGATCTTCACTGATCATAAAGTTACAATACATCTTGAGCCAAAGAGAACTGAATATGAGGCAGAGAAGATGGGTAGAATTGCTGAGTGATTATGATTGTAAGATCCAGTACCATCCGGGTAAGGCGAATGTTGTGGCAGACGCCTTAAGTCGGAAGTCACTCGGCAGTTTATCTCATATAGCAGCAGAGCGGAGACCAGTAGTGATGGAGCTATACAAGCTCATCGATGAGGGGTTGCAGCTAGAGTTGTCTGATACAGGTGCGTTGATAGCACAGATGAGAGTGACACCAGTGTTTCTGGAGCAGATAGCACAGAGACAGCACGAGGACCCTGAGTTAATGAAAATTGCCAGGACTGTTCAGTCAGGCAACAGTGCAGAGTTCAAATTTGACAGCAAAGGGATCCTTCGTTTTGGAAGTCGACTTTGTGTACCAGATAATAGCAGTCTGAAGGAAGACATTATGAGGGAAGCTCATAATGCACGATATAGTGTTCACCCAGGAGCCACCAAGATGTATCGAGACCTAAAGAAGGTGTATTGGTGGCCAGCCATGAAAAAGGAAGTGGCGCAGTTTGTGACAGCCTGTGAGACGTGTCAGAGAGTGAAGTTAGAACATCAGAAGCCGGCTGGAATGCTTAACCCACTGCCGATTCCAGAATGGAAATGGGAAAACATAGCTATGGATTTCGTCGTGGGCTTACCGGCAGCATCCAACAGGATAGACTCTATATGGGTGATTGTGGACAGACTCACGAAATCTGCTCATTTCATTCCAATTAGGAGTAACTATTCTGTAGATAAGTTAGCACAGGTGTATCTGGATGAGATAGTGAGATTGCATGGAGTCCCAGTGTCTATAGTTTCAGACAGAGGACCTCAGTTTACCTCCAGATTCTGGCGAAGTTTGCAAAGTGCTATGGGCACGAGATTAGATTTTAGTACTGCTATCCACCCACAGACTGATGGACAGTCAGAGAGGACCATCCAGACCATAGAGGAACATGCTCAGAATGTGTGTGTTAGACTTTGGCGGTTCTTGGAGGCAGCATCTACCTTTAGTAGAGTTTGCCTACAATAACAGTCATCATGCTAGCATTGGGATGGCTCCTTATGAAGCCTTATATGGGAGGAAATGCAGATCCCCTGTTTGCTGGGAAGAGGTAGGAGAGAAAGTTCTTGCAGGGCCAGAGTTGGTAGAAATTACCAGTAAAACAGTGCCAGTAATCAGAGAGAGAATCAGAATAGCACAGAGTAGACAGAAAAGCTACGCAGATATTCGCCGAAAACTGTTAGAGTTTCAGGAGGGAGATTGGGTATTGCTGAAAGTGTCTCCAATGAAAGGAGTGGTTCATTTTGGGAAGAAGGGTAAATTGGCTCCACGATACATTGGACCCTTTGAGGTTTTGCAAAGGATCGGAAATGTATCATATAAGCTAGATTTACCTACTTCTATGGAGAGGATTCACCCGGTGTTTCATGTTTCTATGCTACGGAAATTTGTGTCAGATCCGGATCAGGTTATTAGTGCGCCTGATGTGGAGATTCTAGGGGATCTCACGTATGTAGAGCAGCCAGTACGGATTCTGGACACACAGAGCAGACAGCTAAGGAACAAGGAGATTCCGATGGTGAAAGTTTTGTGGAACCACCATAACCTAGAAGAGTGCACATGGGAGACGCGGGAGTCTATGCTCCAGCAGTATCCACATCTGTTTTGAGGTTCGTTTCCTCCTTTTGTTGTGATTGTTGTTTGTTTTAGGAACATCCGAGGATGAATGTTCTTAAGGGGGAGAATGTAATACCCGGCTAGAGTCCGGCACCGGAATTCCTGTTGTTTGGTGGAATCCGGGGTGTCGGAATTCTAGAAAAAGGTAGAATTTATGTTTTACTAAGTGGTATGATTTGTATTGATGTTTTAAGGTTAATGGAAGTGAGTTTTGAGTTGAAATAACCTAAGGCAGTTGAGCCAAGTTCGGTCGCCGAAGGTAAGTTCGGCCGCCGAAAGTGTTCGGCTTCCGAAGGTAGGTTCGGCCCCCGAATGTTGCATGGTTTTGCATGCGATTGGGCAGCCGAAGCTGAGTTGGCTGGTCAGCTGAGTCATGGATTTTGACAGGTGTTGGCCTCAGATTCTTGCCAGGGAATAGGCCACGTCTCTTATGACTCATCTGTACATGTTTTGGTTGATCACACAGAAGGTTGAGGTGTTTGCAAAGGAGTTGAAAGTTGAGAGAAACTCAAGCCACGTTTTTGAGGTTTTGAGGGTTTGAAGAAAAGTTGATCCGTTTTCCTTGTTCAGTACGTGCATCTTTCTGTTTACAGAGGTAAGGGAAGATCTAGAACCTGTTTATATGTTTTCTGAAGGTTTTATGGGGTTAAAGGAAAGAGATGCATGCTTAGGTTATTAATGGTAGTTTTGATGATTTATGCATGTATATATGTTTATGTGTTATGTTTGTTTTGTTGTTTGGGGTTATTAGCTAGTTTTGGACCCCTGTGATCATATACGTGAGTATATGTGTGTTGAATAGTTGAAGTATGCATGTTTGGAGAAATTGAAGGGAAGGAGGAGATGAGTTGCCGTTGAAGCTGAGTTCTGGATGAACTCAGGTTCGGCAGCCGAAGGTTCATTCGGCCGCCGAACCTCCTGCATGGTGGCTAGGTTGCCACAGTTTGCCCCCGAGTGTTTTTGCATGTTCGGCTCTGTTTGGGGGATTCGGCCGCCGAAGATGCCGCCGAAGGTGCTTGAGTTTCGTCTCTGGAGAGGACATTCGGCCGCCGAACCTGCCGCCGAAAGTGTTCTGTCCAGCTTTTCTTTTGTATGTTTTGCATGAGTTGTAGAGTGAGATTAAGGGGTTTCTTGGGTAGTTCAATAGAGTTATTTTAAGGTAGTTTGGTCCCTCATTTAAGGCTTTATGTATTTATACAGACCAGAGGAACCAGAGAGAGCAGCAGTGAGTACTGCTCCAGAGTTTACTGAACCTGCAGAGTCAGTCCAGCGCCAGAGGTGAGTGGAACTAAACTGAATACTTTTAATGAACCAATGGAATGTTTTAGCATATCTCATGCATCATGATTTTGTAAATAGGTTGACTGCATTAGTAATCACGACTATGTTGCATTGCATTATTAATTGTTGGTGTGAGTAAATGCTGAATGATCCAATAGTCTCTGAGTTAAGACCAGGAGCCTTTGACTACGCCCTGGCAGGTATAGTAAAGACCAGGAGCCTTTGACTACGCCCTGGCAATGGTAAGTACAGAGGTGTTATACACACATATACATATATGACAGGAAGACCAGGTGCTCGATTCTACGCCCTGGCACGGAAGTTACTGAGGCTATGTGGTGACAGGTTTACTCTTGATGTGGCTTGTCTGTGTTATGACGCATTCCATGAGATCATATGTTATGACTGATTTTGTTATTCTACTCACTGGGCTATAGAGCTCATCCCAGTCTTGCAGGATTTCAGTGGTCAGTGTTCAGGGGAAGGTCAGAAGAGTTCAGAGATAAGAGAAGAAACTTGTAATAACTTAGAATGGACATGTAATAATACAGAGTTTTGTTACTTGTGTTTACAGGTAGAATTGTGCTTGACATAGTTGTGTTGGAAATCTTTGGTTTTTGTACATGATCTGTTTATGTCTATATGTTGCTGAGTATGTGAAAATCCAGGCTTAACAGGTATGAGATAACCCATCTAGAGCCAGCTCTAGTCAGGGGTACAGACAGAGATAGTACATGCACAGGTTAAGCCTTGGATCAGGAAAAGAGTTTTTATTTTCACATAAAATGTATGATCATGTATGAGATTTACAGGTACACAGAGAGTATAGCAGGCTTGCTACGGGTTCTGGCGGCCTTAAGCCGACCTGAATCCTAGCGCCGGTGACGGTCCATTTTGGGGTCGTTACACTTGACACCCAGATCAGAAAGCTGAGAAACAAGGAGATACCAATGGTGAAAGTTCTGTGGAACCACCACAACCTAGAAGAGTGCACCTGGGAGACTCGGGAGTCCATGCTCCAGCAATTCCCATATCTGTTTTAAGGTGAGTTTTTCCCCTTTTCTATGTGTTTATGTTGTGTTAGGGACATTCGGGGACGAATGTTCTTAAGGGGGAGAATGTAATACCCGGCTCGAGTCCGGCATCGGAGTTCCTGTAGTCCGGTGGCATCTCGGGTGTCGAAACCCTCGAGAAGGGTAATACATATGTGGTCTAAGGTATTTTCACTTGTTTTCATGTTTTGAAGTGTTCAAAGCATTGAGTTTTGAAAGAAAAGCAACAAGGGAGAAATGTAAAGGTTCGGCCGCCGAAGGTCACTTTCGGCCGCCGAACATTGCAGGGTTGTGGCTTCACGTTCGGCTGCCGAAGGTGGTCTGGCCAGCCACCTATAAAAGGGCCAAGGGTCGGTGGAAGGAGGTTATTTCTCCTCCACTTGCAGCCAGAGGTGAGTTCCAGCCTCTCCCACGTTAACTTTCATGTTTTCCATGATTTTCATCAAATCTTGCAAGAGTTTTAAGAGTTTTGGTGATTTTTGAAGGTTTTGAGCAAAAGAACCAAGTTTTGAAGCTTGGAGCTTTGGAAGAGCTTTTCTTCATATCTCCACGTTAGGATCCTTCATCCTCAAGTTGTTTAAGAGGTAAGTGAAGATCCTGAGCTTCTTTGATGATTTTGAAAGGTTTTATGAAGTTTGTATGGGTAGTATGCATGTTTAGGTTTAGGTGAGGTTTTTGGTGATTTGTGGTGTTCAAGCATGTTTAAGTGTTATGTGCTATGTTTGTTTGGGGTTTTAGGGTAGTTTTAGACCCCTTTGTGCATATATATGTGTATATGCTAGTTGGGAGTAGTTGCTATGCATGTTTGTAGGTTTTTGGGCAAAGTTTGCATGAAACAGAGCAGGGTTCTGCCCTTCGGGCAAAACCAGGTTCGGCCGCCGAAGCAAGGTTCGGCCGCCGAACCCCTTGTGGAGGCAGTTTCGGCTGCCAAAGGTTGCCCCCGAAAGCTAGGCTTTCGGTTTAGAAAGGGACTTTCGGCCGCCGAAAGAGGAAGTTCGGCCGCCGAAAGTGTGTGAGTTTCGTCTCTGGACGAGACCTTCGGCCGCCGAAGGTGCCGCCGAACATGCATGAGTTTCGTCTCTGGAGTGGGGTTTCGGCCGCCGAACTTGCCGCCGAAAGTGCCCTGTCCAGCTTTCTTTTGCATGTTTTATGTGATGGTTTTAGGATCGTTTAGAGGGGTGTTGGGGAGTTTCTTAGAGATGTTCTTGAGTGAGTTTGGTCCCTCATTGGAGTCCACCTGTGTAGGTACGGACCAGAGGAATCAGGGAAGTCAGCAGTGAGTCCAGTGTCAGAACCTGCAGAGTCAGTTCAGAGATAACTAAAGGTGAGTGGAACTTAACTTAATGTTTTAATATGAGAACTGAATCTTTTATCATGCTTCATGCATCATGACTATGCTATAGGGTGAGTGCATTAGTGTACACGAATATGACGCATTGCATCTATCCTTGTACTTGGCATGGCTCCTTGTACATTGCTTATGTGAGACGGCACGGACTTCGTGAGAATGCATTAGCCCTCAGAGGAAAGACCTGGAACAGCCCTACGGGGACCAGGCATATGGTACTCCGGTACCCCAGATGAGATAGAGGGAGTTTTGATCCGTCCGGCCGAGGTGATGTGATTACTTGTGATGTGATGCATTTCATGCGAGCATGTTTTATCACCTGTGATTTTATTACTATTCTACTCACTGGGCTATAGTAGCTCATCCCTCTCCCCTAACTCCAGTTGTGCAGGTTCAGAGGTCAAAGAGAACTCAGCAGGGTACATGAAGAGTGCAGAGTATTGTAATAGCTAGTGTGGACATGTAAATGTAAAGAGATAAGGTTTATGTATAGTGTATAGAATGGTGCTTGACTATAAGAGTTGTGATCCCTTGTTCTTTTCACATTATCAGTTTATGTTTACATATATGTGTTGTATATATGAAGGAACCAGGCTTAACATAGATGAGTTGAGCCGCCTTGAGCATAGAGGAGAGCTCTAGCTGGCGTTTTGTAGTACAGTGACAGTATGTGCACAGGTTAAGCCTTGGTATGAGAAAAGTGTTCATGTTTACAGAAAATGTGTGATCATGTATGGGATTTCACAGGTACACAGAGTTCATAGTAGGCTTACTACGGGTCCCGGCAACCTTAAGTCGATCTGGATCCTAGTGCCGGTAGCAGTTCGGTTTCCGGGCTGTTACATGTCCCATTTATTGCTTCTTTGCTGGCTGTTCAGGAGCTGTTTGAGTGGTGTATGTTGCTGGTTCAGCGAGTGCAACAACTTCTGGTTGAGTGGTGTCAATTTCTGAGGTTGCTAGTGTTTGGACAGCAACAAGGGATGTAATGGTGGCAGATTCAGCACTTGCTGATTTTTGGACAGCAGGTTCAGCAATTGCTGATGTAATTGTGGAATTTTCAGCAGGTGGACAGCAACTGTTGTCTTTATTTGCAGTAGGTTGGACATGCAGATTTCCAGCTTGAATTTCAGCTTCTTCACGTGCAACAGGGGGTTCTGCCATTGCTGGATTTTCTGCAGTAATCTGGAACTTAGTTTCTAGTGCAATTTCAGCAGTGGCAGGCGTGGCAGTGGGTGATTTTGCTGGTGCAGAAAATTCTACAGCAGGTGCAGCAGCAAAATCTGTAGGTGTAGAAAAATCTGCTGGTGCAGAAAATTCTGCAGTAACCTGGAATCGGGTATCTGGTTCAAATGTAGCAGTGGCTGGTGTGGCAGTAGATGGACTTGCTGGTGCAGAAAGTGTTACAGCAACAAATTCAATATTTTTTACAGTAGGAGCTGTCTCTTGGGAGGCAGAAGCTTCAACAAGCGTTGTTTGGGCAGTAGCTGGTTCAGCTTCAAGTGTAGTGGTGATTTGTGCAGCAGACTCAACAGCTCGGTCTGTTTCTTCGTCATCGTCCCATAGATCTTGAAGCTTTTCCTCTCTTCTTAATATGTATGCGTCCACTGAGTTGACCGCTTGATCCACTTGCTGTTGGAGAATTTTCCCAGAAATTTCCAACCTCCTCACCATCTCTTCAAGTTCCATATTGGAGTTTTGAGGTGTTGCTTGGGCTTGATAGTTTTGGTAGTAGTAAGCCCTTGCATAGCCATAATTCTGATTGTCCCCCCAACATGGATTGTATTGCAGATCTCTTTGGTAGTCATGGTAGTGGTCTGTCCTTGTATAGCCATAGCTCAGATTGTCTCCCCAACCTGTATTGTATGTGTCAAGGTAGGGATTATGTCTTAGCTGTTCATAGAATCCTTCAAATGCATGTGCTTGTTGAAGTTGTTGGGCTTGACCTATACCATAATTTCTCACCATAGAGGTTCGTTCAGAAATTTGAGAAGAGAGAAAAGACATACTTAACGTAGCCATGTTTGTAAAGTCTAGGCAGTGCGTTCAATTTCTGGATCGTAAAGAAGAGCTTCTTTACAATCAGCCTTGGTCATAAAAGGAAAATACGTTAGTTAGATCAAATCCCCGGCAACGGCGCCAATTTTTGATAGCGGTTGTCGAAGCCGTCAAAAATAAACCTATTAAACAATCAACAATTAATTTGCAAATAGTGGCAATAGGGTCGAACCATAGGGACTTGACACCAAAGATTTTCCTAATAATGACTAGGTAAATAAATAGCGAATAAATAAAAGAGAGGGGTTTTGTTTTGAAGATGTACTAAAGCTAATTAACAATAGAAAGCAAATAATTTAAAGATGAGTAAATCAATAAGAGAAAAGCTTCTAGTTAAAGTATGGATCTATTTCAGATTGTTTAGAATTGATCATTGATTCTTTAACACTCCTATTTATTTCAATAAATTAGTTTAGGATGTGGAAGACGCTTCTCACAATCCAAATTCCTCCTTAGTTCTAGTTTGATTAGGAAACGTTCGTTAATCAAACACTAGTTAACAAGTTGTCAAGGAACGTCCTTGGGGCTTTTAGCATCGAACAACTGTTAACTGCATTAAAACTTAGAGAAACCTAATTCTAACCTTGCCAACCGCGTGGTCAAGTTTAGATTATGCAACTTGATTAAATGTGTGTTCAAATAATCTAAGCAATTACGGACCTAAATTATTCAAACAATTTTTACTCAAGCAATTAAAAGCAGTAGGCCTAAATTGATTCTAAAAGCAAAGCAACAATTATAGAAAGATCAAATTGCATAGATATTGAAAATAAATAGAAGTTTAACAATGGAGATTTAAATCTCCCAATTCATCACAAATATGAAATTTTTAACTTCAACTAGAAAAGAAAAGTGTTTAGCCACTCATGGTGGACAAAAATACACAAAAGAATGAAGAAAGGAAGAGGAGAGGAGTCTGCTGGATTTCTACAGGTTTGCCGAGAATGGCAGATGAAGAAGAGATGCCTCTTGCTGGTTTGGAGGCTGCCCTTTTATAGTTGAAGAATTCCATCCTTCTAGGGTTTTGAAATCCCTTTTTAATTTGGCTTGTGATTCCTCTTTTGATGTTGAATTTAATTGCAACTGGAATTCCTTAGGTGAGAAACTCTTTCGTGGCTCTTGGAATTGTGTTGGTAGTGATTGAGTTGGATTTGGACTTCTGAAAATTCGAAATTCGGTTTCCTGCTGTTTTTCCGCCTCTGCTGTCAATTTCTGCTGTCAAGGTGATTTGGGCAGATCACTTGCTCGATCTGCCCCAATCGCTCTCTGGGATTCAGTCCAGTTTCTGTCTCTGTATCTGCGAGTGATTTGGTCAGTTTCTGCGAGTGATTTGGCCAAATCACTCTGACCCAATCACTTTTCCAGCTTTTTCTTCACTTTTTCTCCAACTTTCCAATTTCTTTCTTTTCTGTAAAAACATAATAAAAACACAAATTAAGCTAGAAAAATGTGTAAATAAATAGTAATAAATATAATAAAAATGTGGCTAAATTATGCTTGATCAAAATTGGATTGCCATAAGCCTTAAGAGTCCTGAAGACCTCAAATGTGATTCCTATGGCATCTTTGCAAAACGCTAGCATGAAAAAAAAGAGGGATTACAATCACCAGAATTAAGCCAAGTGGCTCTAGATTTTTATTTTCAAAATTGTTCTTCACTCCTCACCTCTAAAGCTAATTCAGATTCAAGAACACGAAGTCTGTCAAAGTCACAAAAAGGACTGGAATTCTTACATTGAGAGATCATATCTTGGAGTTGGATAATCCGGATTCTGGAATTGGAATTCTGAAGCTTATCTCAAGATACTAAGGCATGCCTGCATGCTTTTAATTTAGAGAAAACATTAAATAAGGAAGAAGCAGTACCATTCGCATTCCAGGCTTCATAAATAATTACAGAAGCTTCAGATTTAGAGGTCCATCGAGAGTTGAACTTAAAGAGCCTTTTAGCTTTAGAAGTGGAGGGATACAAATTGAGGAGCAGCGGCCGATGGTCAGAACCAAGATCATCTAAATGTGAAATATTGGCATGTAGATGAAGATATATCCAGTTATAGGATGCCAGAGATCTGTCCAGATGTTTGCAAATGTTAGCGTTTCCAAATCTGCGATTATTCCATGTGAACTTAGGGCCATAGAAACCCAGATCTAATAAGCCAACAGTTGAGATAAAGTTTTTGAAGACCAAGGAACCTTCTTTCTCCCAAGACCACATAACACAATTAAAATCACCTATGAATAAGCAAGAATCAGATACAAAGCTCTTATAATTCAGCAGGAAGGAGAATTGTTCATCTCTTAAAGAATCAATGCAGCTGGCATAAATGAGAATGATGTCCTAACTAGCTTGCTTTGACTGATCAAAGACATTCACATGAATAAAAAAATGAACAAGATTTCATCAAAGACAGTTAAATGCGACTTCCATGCACAACACAAACCACCCACAAGTCTAATAGGATCCACTGTAAAACAGTCAACAAAACCACAACTGCTAATCTTTCTTTTAACCACCCTAAAGCAATTTTATGTTTCCATGAGAAACAAAAAATCAAGGGAATGGGAACCACAAATCCCTTTTAGATTGTGGATTGTCAAGGGATTTCTCATACCTTGATAATTCCAACTCAGGAGCTTTATTGGGGAGTTTGGATCCACTTTTGTTTGGCTTCCTCCACCATTGAGGGAGAGTTAGATACTAACTGGGGTTTCTTGAACTCAACTCATGTAGATGTAATTGTAGTATGTTCCTGTGAGAATTGAGAAAGAGAAGGAGAAAGAGGATGCAAATTAAAAACATCCAATCTCTTCCATGGTAGTGGTAAAACAGATAACTTGCCATTTGGAAGAGCTCATCCGAGATAAAAGATATTTAGGACCTATGAATTTATTTTGGATTTCAAGATGGGGGCAATTAGCCAGAAAAGATTGCTTTCTTTTATGTCACCTGTTAATAGACTTGAGATCCACGGAGACTGTATTAAGAGAGACTTTAGAAGAAGCAGGTGTGGATTGAACTCGGAAGAGTTTACCCCTAATGAAAAAGCCTGGCCCTAAATTGGGTTGTCTTTGGAACATGGCATTAAGGTGATAGGCCTAGCCTTAGGAGCAAGGGTCAAATCATCACATTCCTTGTTGGTATTTAAGAGTTAGGCTGAGAAGGGAATCCTATTAGTCTCTCCTGGAATCAGTCTCGGCCCATCAGAAGATTCTTTTTCAATGCTTAACAAGCTACCCTAATCCTTGCTTCTTAGGAGACTAGATGTTGTCAGAATACTTAAAAGTAGTTACACAAAAAACGAAAAGCTATAAACAGACCATAGAGGTCGGCATGTTGTTGTCCAGTTGACTTGAGGTATTCTGCAAAAAGCTTTGGAATGCTTTCGGTAGGAAAAGGAAGGATCAGATCATTGCAATCCGAATTCAAAGATTGGCCACTGCTCGAGGTTGCTATTTCTTTTGCAAGATGCTACAATTATCGTTTCTTTAGGAAGAGAGTCTTCCCTTAAAGGGAAAGATAATAAATGAGGATGGGCCATAAGAGACAAATGCTTGATCGGAGCAATTTACCGTTATCGGAGGAGTAGGTTCTTTCAACCAAAACAGGGAGCCCAAAGGTATGGTCAAAACTGTATCTGCAGATATTGATGAGCTAACTTGCTTCTCCATCGGTAAAATTTCTGTATGCATCCCCGAATCAGAGGTCAAAGGAGCATGAGATTGTTTCTTAGGTGGAGATAGGGCTTTCATCCATGGGCCAAAAGCAAAGCGCTTATCAGACCATTTTGTAGAATACTGTGAGATTAGGACAAAAAGCACTGAAATGACCGATGATGCCAAGGTTGAAGTATAAATCAGAGCAATTTTTCAAATCATGCATTATTTAAAAAAAATTATCAATTCAGACAGAATTCGAAAATATTTTCATATTCTGTGTGTCAAAGTCAGGGGTTCGCCAGTCAGAATGCCGAACACGCCAGTTCGACACTGATAGTGTCGAACAAATGGCAGTTCGGCATCAAGAGTGTTGAACTTGGGCTGATCTGGCTGCCATACGCAGAAAACAGTTCAGCATCAAGAGTGTTGAACTTGGGCTGATCTGGCTGCCATACGCAGAAAACTCTTCGGCACTATAGTGCCCCTGCATGCTTTGCAGATTCATGTACCTGCATGCTTTAAAAAAAAACAAAAATAATTTTATAAAAATAAAATAAATTTAAAAGGGAAATAAATGAGGGATTAAATAATTTATTAATTTAATTTAAATTTTTTTAATTATATTTATTTTTAAATTTATTAAATTTTTTAAAAATTATTAAATTCTATTTTCTTAATTATATTTATTTTAAAAAATTACATTGTATTAGATATTAAAAATTATTTAAAATAACTTTAACATAAAATAAAATTAATACTAATCAATTTACATAATATTATAATATAAAAATAAAATAAAATTAATACTAATCAATTTATATAATATATTATAAAATTAAAATTAAAATTAAAATTAAAATAAATTTAAAAAAAAAACTTAAAATCATGCCAAAAGCAATGTTCGTCACTATAAGTGCCGAACATTGCCTAAGTTTTTTTTTTTAAATTTAATAATAAAATTTATTTTATTTATTTTTATTATTTATTTTATTTTTATTTTTATTTTTATATTATAATATTATGTAAATTGATTAGTATTAATTTTATTTTATGTTAAAGTTATTTTAAATAATTTTTAATATCTAATACAATGTAATTTTTTAAAATAAATATAATTAAGAAAATAGAATTTAATAATTTTTAAAAAATTTAATAAATTTAAAAATAAATATAATTAAAAAAATTTAAATTAAATTAATAAATTATTTAATCCCTCATTTATTTCCCTTTTAAATTTATTTTATTTTTATAAAATTATTTTTGTTTTTTTAAAGCATGCAGGTACATGAATCTGCAAAGCATGCAAGGCACTTTTCGGCACTATAAGTGCCGAAGCGCATACAGCGGGCAGTCAGGGCAGCCAGATCAGCTTATTCGGCATCAAGAGTGCCGAACAAGTGCGGAACAAGTTGCAACAGCCTAAGTTCGCCACTTATACTGCCGAACTGCCATTTGTTCGACACTATTAGTGTCGAACTGGCGTATTCGGCATTTTGACTGGCAATCCCTTGGCGTTGACACACAGAATCCGAAAATATTTTCGGATCCTATCTGAATTGATAATTCTTTTTAAAATAATGCATGATTTGAAAAATTGCTCTATAAATCAGGCAGACATTCATATTTGATAGTAACCTAATAGATTGATCCATCTTGTTTCTTACGATGAAAACCAGTAACAAACGGTTTATTAAGTGGAATGTTAACTTGCATGCATAGGATATCAGATGGTCCTACCGTATCTGAAGCTCCTCCTAAATTTAGAAAACCCTCATGAAATTACCAATGGATCATGCGTTTTGAAGGGATCAGGCATTTGGAGGAAACCCAATGACATGGATCCAAAAGGAGAAGTTTCAAAAGTAAGTTCGTCAAAGAAAAGGTCTACAGGCCAATCCCGAACCACCATAAGATAATTATGAATAGTCCATGGTTTGTTATCCAGCATAGGGGCTTTTTGTAAATTTAGGGGTAGAAGACTTTTTATTTATGGATTTAGGGTTAGGATAAAAATATTTGCGAATTTGGAGTTTGGGTGATAAGTGATAGCCGAAAAGTTTGTTTGGCGCCACTTTGAGTGGCGCCAGGTCATTATTTTATTTTTTAATTCTTTTTTAAATGGTCTGACGCCACTCATAATGGCGCCAGACCATTATTATTTTTTTAAAAAAAAAAAATGGCCTGACGCCACTCAAAGTGGCGCCAGGCCTTAATTTTTTTTAAAATTTTTTTAATTATTAAAATATTATAATTATATTAATTAATATATTATTTTTATATTATATTTTATAAATTTTTATATATTTTTATAATAATATTATAATTAAATAATATTAATTATAAATTTATTTATTTGATATTAAATATGTATAAAAATATTAAATTAAATAATTAATAAAAAAAAAAAAATAAATTAATAAATTAATATAAATATTTAAAATTATAAAAATTAAATTTATTTTTATTAAGCTGATATTTTACCGTCGTACATAATCACAAAATAATATTAATTTTATGATAATGTATATAATCACATAATAATATTAATTTTATAATTATAAAATAAAAATATTAAATTATTTATAATTTATTAAAAGTAAATAAATAAATTAATTAATTTAATCACATAATAAATTAATTATCTATATAATTTTATTTTATCTAAATATTAATATATATTTTATATATTAATATTTAATATATTTTATTATTAATATTTAAACTAAAAATATTAGTCACTCTATATAATTTCAGTATTATAAAATTAATATTATTATGTAATTATATACATTATCATAAAATTAATATTATTTTGTGATTATGTATGGCAGTACAATATCAGCTTAATAAAAATAAATTTAATTTTTATAATTTTAAATATTTATATTAATTTATTTTTTATTAATTATTTAATTTAATATTTTTATACATATTTAATATCAAACAAATAAATTTATAATTAATATTATTTAATTATAATATTATTATAAAAATATATTAAAATTAATAAAATATATTATAAAAATATTATTATAATAAAAATATAATATAAAAATAATATATTAATTAATATAATTATAATATTTTAATAATTAAAAAAATTTTAAAAAAAATTAAAGCCTGACGCCACTTTGAGTCGCGTTAGATCATTGTTTTTAAAAAAAAATTAAAAAAATAATAGTTTAGCGCCATTGTGAGTGGCGTCAGACCATTTAAAAAAAATTAAAAAATAAAATAATGGTTTGGCGCCACTTAAAGTGGCGCCAGGCTCTGGCGCCTGTCAAACAGGCGCCAAATAAGCTTTTCGGCTGCCCCTGTCACCCCAACCCCAAATTCACAAATATTTTTATCCTAATTCTAAATTTGTAAATAAAAAGTTTTCCACCCTAAATTTACAAAAAACCCCAGGAGACATCTACATGACACTGGAAGGTGAAATAAAGGTATTGACCCCTTTTGCTTCAATAGAGAAGTCATTAGTACTATGCCATACTTGAGACAAGATAAATTTCATTGTCAAAACACTAAAATGCTTGCCTGTAATTAATTTTCCAATTAGCCTTCTTTGTTGCAGTTTTCTTGAAAGCTTGTTATTTTATTCGAGTGTAATAGTAGACTCACAACAGTAAAGGCCTTCTGTCAGAAATAAAAGTTCTTAAACTTGTTTTTCCATGGTGAAAACTAAAAGGGTAGGCTGCAAAAGAAAACCAAGATGATGAAAAAACCACAAAGAGAAAGACACCGAATAAGAACAGACTGAAAAAATACTGGAAAAAAAGAAGGAGGTTTCAAAAATAAGAGAAGAGACCACGTCTAGGGCTATACCTTTTTTTTCCTTGTATCATAGGATTAGAAGTTGGTGAAGGAGTAATAATGTTTGTTTACATTTTTTGACAAAATGATGTTGGATTGGATTAATGCACATGGCTGAATCATGTGGGATCGTTGACAAATCTTATTCTTAACTCTTATGGTTGATATGCCCATCATTGCTTTTGCAAGATGACAATATCTCCTCCATTTTTTTTTAATGCTCGTTTCAACAAATCTCACCTGCCCCAACTATTTCAACAGAACCAGATCTCACCTGCACCAATTTATATTCATTTTTCTTATTCATTTAACGTAAACTCGACTTTGTGTCAAAATAACTTTAGTAATCATTAATTAAACATTTATAATAAATATTTAAACTACATACTTAATTTAATGGTCATTATTTTTTTTTTTTTACTAATATAATTTGTTTTATATAAAGACTAAATTATCCTAAAATATTTTTTAGTAAAAAATGAGGGAGTGAAAGTTGAATATAAATTTCTAAGTGAATTATATAAGTCTTTATTAAGCATCTTAATTAAGGATTTTACAATTTGTCATTATTCATTAATTTATTCTTATATTTTGACATTTGAAGTTAAAATAATTCCTGAATTTTTAATTTCATCTTTATAAAACTCTCTAATTTTTTTTAAGTATTCTATATAAAAGTCTTTAATTCAAATTTGCATGTTATCACTGCTAATTTATGACAGGGTGAATTATCGGAGATCTTTATGATTTGCCACTATTTAGTAGCGTGTATGTGTATATTTATACTCGCTCCATTTTATCATTTATGTATATTTTTTTATTTTTTTTATTATTTTAAAATTATTGTTAACTTTTTTATATTATAATAATATATAAATTAATTATTATAACTCTATTTTATTTTATTTTAATTTGTTTTTAAAAAATTTTTAAAATATCTTTTATTATTTAATAAAATTTAATATTTTTAAAATGAGTATAATTAAAAATTAATAAAAAAATTATCTTTTTTAATATATGTAAAAAAATATAATGAATAAAATTTATAAAATAAATAGAGTATTTATATTAAAAATTCAGAACTTTTTATTTTCTATTAAACGGTGACTTACTGTTATTTAAAATAGGCCAATTGAATAAATAAAATCTAAATCATTCTATTTTTCACATTTATATTCTAGTTTTAAAATTTTAAATAATAAAATTAATTATTTTTTACTCACCTCAATTTTAGCTATTTGATTAAAAAAATTTTAATTCACTTGTAATTATTCCTCAAAATATTTAATAAAAAAAAAACCAAAATTTATATGTATATTTAAAATTTTAAATTTTGAATAATAAAAATATTTTTTTTCATTTTATCTCAAATATACCAAGTGAATTAAACTGAATTTAAAAAGTTATTAAAAATTTACAATATAATTTCTAAAATTTTATTTGACCAATAAAATAATTCTTAAAATACATCTTTTTATTTCAACACTGTTTTTTTATTGATCCCATTATTTATTTTTTAATCTCATTTTTATACACATATTATAGTTTAATCAAAATTAAAAATTAAAAATTTATAGTATAAAATATATAATATTTTATTTTTTAATATTATTGATATGGAATATAATTTTTTATCGGATCATCCAATAAATTAATATATATTATAAATTTACTTATTAGATAGATAAAAAAAATAAAAATAGTAAATATCTCAAATAATTTAAGTTTTTATAAAAATTATAAAAGAATGATTTACATGCTAAAACATAAACATGTAATATTTTATTTTATTTAATATTATTATATAAAATATAAATTTTTATATATTAAAAATATGTGTATAATTTATAATTATTTATTTACTATTATATATGATAAATATAAAATAAATCTAATTTCAATATAAAATTTAAATTAAAGGAGTATATGTTTATTAATATACATATGATGAATAGAAGTTTTAGGCTGATTTTCATCTTGGTGATTGTGAGGGGAGGAGACAGAGAGGGAGTCGGCTCATCCAACTTTAATATTTTAATATTTTTATAGTATATCAATATATACAGGCAGATGCATACTTTTTATTCCCCTGGTACTTGTGGATGTTGAAAGTATTGGAACTATGCCCATTACAGAAAAAAAAAAAATTATTTAATACAACAACAATTTATAAAAATTTGACATTTAAATGTAATTGTTGTATCCGATACCATCTCTAACAATTAAATATTGAGCCATTAATGATAATGGAATTTACATGAAATTTATTATAATTAATTGGTAAAATTAAACTATTTAAAATTCATTAATAAAAACAAGTGATTGAGATGACTTTGATATAACATTTGATGAGGTGGCTATACTGTCGCAGTTGAACTATAGGTTTTATTTAATTAGGGCTAACTCTACTCTATTACGAATTTTTAAATTCTTAAAATGATTGGTTTTTTTTATTTTTCTGAGAATTAAAATTATTTCTTTTTTATTATAGAGAAAGTAATTAATTTAGTTAAATTACTTCTAAAAATTAATTTATTTCAATTAAATAAGTCTATGTTTCCCAAGGTAAAAGACTATGTACTTCTCATGGGTTGCTGAGTATGGAAGACTATTTGAAAAGCAAATACTTTTATTGTTTGAAAGTTCAATAAGTTGACACTTCCTTAGGTTCTCAAAAGTCCTTGCATTTAGAGGGTTTTTTTTTTCGTCTAGACTAATTGAAGTATAATTTTAAAAAAAATTATTTTTTAATCTTTAAAATATGGTATAATTATTTTTTTTTTTTTAATTTTAAAATTTAACACTTTCATTTCTAATATTTAATTTCATTAAAATTCAAAATTTTTCCGTCAAAAATTTCTGTTAAATCAATTATTTATATTTAATTAAAGCAAAAAATAAATATAATTCTAAAAATATATCAATAATAAAATAAAAAGATTACCACTTAATCTTTATGATATTGAGAATCTCGCTACTAATATCTCGATTTTAAAAAATATATTAAAACGTTCTTTAACATTTTGAAAACTTTAAACGGTCAAAAGTGTAATACCCGGCTAGAATCCGGCATCGGGATTCCTGCCTTCCGGCGGAATCTAGGGTGTTGGATCTCTCTAGAGAGGTAAAATGTGTTTTCTAAAAGGTTTTTATTGATTTCATGGTTTTAAATGAAAATGAATTGAGTTTTGAAAAGAAAAGACCAAGGAGGCAATTGCCAGGTTCGACCGCCGAAAGTGGAGTTCGGCCGCCGAACATGGAAGGACTTCGGGAACGCCTTTGGCCTCCGAAAGTCTTGTTTGAACGAGCCAAGGTTCGGCCGCCGAAAGTCAAGTTCGGCCGCCGAACTTGCATGAGTTTAGGAGGCACGTTAGGCCGCCGAAGGTCTTCGACCAGGCCACCTATAAAAGGCCCTCAGATCGGAAATGGGCGAGTTTTCTCCCCATTCTCGAGCTCAGGTGAGTTTTGTCCTCCCTTGGCCGTTTTCATGTTCTTTCTTCATCTCCTTCTTGTTTCCATGAGTTCCATGGTTATTTTGAAGAGTTTTAACGCTTTGATCGAAGTTTTGGGAGCTTGGAGCTTTTGGAGCTTGGATTCTCCACACCTCCGAGTTAGGGATCACACCACCCTCGATCTTCAAGAGGTAAGTGTAGATCTTTGCTTCCCTAGTGTTTTTATGAAGTTTTATGAAGGATTTGATGTATGTGTTTGGGTAGATATGCATGATAGGGTTTATGTGAGTTTTGTGCCAATGTATGATTACATGATGTTTTGTTGGGGTTTTAAGTTAGTTTATGCCCCTTTATGCTTGTGGGAGTGAGTATGCATGTTTGGGAGAGAGTATGTAAGGATTTGGGTGTATTGAGTTTGGTTTTTGGCTTGGCAGAATCGGACCTGTCGTCCAGAGGGGACCAGGTTCGGCCGCCGAAAGGAGTTTCGGCCGCCGAACCTGCATGGGAGGCAGTCTTTCGGCTGCCGAACGTGCCCCCGAAGGCTGAGTTTCGTTTCTGTCCTGGGGTTTTGGCTGCCGAACCTGCCGCCGAACCTACCCGAGTTTCGTCTCTGGAAGGGACTTTCGGCCGCCGAAGGTGCCGCCGAAAGTGCCCTGTCCAGCCGTTTCTTGGGTGTTTTCTATGCATGTTTTAGAAATGTTTAGAGGGGTTTTTGGGGGTATGTTTATGAGTTGTTTAGAGTGTGTTGGCACCTCATTCGAGTCCACCTGTGTAGGATCGGACCCGAGAGACCAAGGAGGCCAGTAGTGCTAGCAGTTGCAGAGTCAGTCAGCGTCTGCCAGGAGGTGAGTAGAACTAAACCTAATCTTTTATTTTAAGAAATCGAATGCCTAAAGCATGTTCATGCATCATGATTATATGTAATAGGCTGATTGCACTAGTTTCACGAATATGGCGCATTGCATTATTTGATGTTGATTCAGGAGGTTTGGACCAAGGCGACTTCAATAGCCCATTTCTGTCATTGAGTCTTGGGTAAGTCCTTTGAGAGCCGGACAAGTACATATAGGAAAGTCCTGGTGAGCTCTCTGTGGATTTGGTACCCTGTCATGTATGTGAAAGTCCTGTGTGAGCTCCTTTGGGGGAGCCGGGCACCGACAGAGGGAATTTTGAGGTCATGTCCGATCCTTGAGAGTAAAGGATGCTAGCAAAAAGGAACTCTCAAAAACAGTCCGTGGGGAATATTTATCTGCATGAACCCCGAGACGGACAAGATACAGTTATGTGATTTCTTTGTGATATGACGCATTTCATGAGAGCATGTAATTAATGAACTGTTTTCTATGTTTCTACTCACTGGGCTTTTTAGCTCACCCCTCTCCCTTAACCCCAGTGTTGCAGGTTTGAGGTTGATCGGGAAGTCTCAAGAGCAGAGGTTTTGCTTTTGTATCAGTATTAGTTTAGTAGTTTTAGAATTGGACATGTAATATAAGTTGATTTTAAGACAATGAGATGTAATGTAAAGTTAATTGGAGTTATATTTATGGTTTAGTGCTGTGCTTGGCCCTAAGACTTGGTTAGTCCCTTTTTAGTACATGATGTATATTATGCTAGATGTTGAGTTGTGTTTGAACTAATCTTGTGGCATGTGTTGTTTACCACGCTATGGTAATGGATGAGGACCCTAGAGGAGGTCTTATGTTTGTGGTTTGATGCATGCACAGGTTAGGTTCTAGTTCTTTGGATGTGACTCCGGCTTGATGTATGTTATGTTGACCCAGCTAGAGTTTTGTTGAGGGCTCTAGTAGGGGGTTCTTTTATGTTTCCAGTTATGTCGCATACAGGTCAGGTTCGGTTTGTACATCAGATGTTTAAGTTTTTATGTTAAAGTTTTTGATCATGTATGGGATTTGACCAGGTGATAGGAGGTATGTTTGGCTTGCTACGGGTCCCGGCGGCCTTAAGCCGATCTGGATCCTAGCGCCGGTGGCGGTTCGGGCCGTTACAGAGGGGTATCGGTTTCCGGGTCGTTACAAAAAGTTTACTAATTAATCTTTTCGTTAAATATTTTACTATTTAATCCCTATAATTTTATAAAATTTATTAATTGGTCCCTCAAATTATTAAAAAGTTTACTAATTAGTTCATCAATATCAGAGATATTTTAAAAGTTTTTTTTAATAATATTTAATAACTAAAATTAATAAAAAGACTGATTAGTAGATTTTTTAAAATGTCAGAGATGTTTTAATATATTTTTTAAAATGACAAGCAATGATCGACTGCGAGCAATATTATAAAAATAATTTCTATTGAATTTTAATATTTTATTTTTAATAATTTAAATTTTGTATTTTGATTTTTATTATATTTTTTAGTTTAAATCTTAAATTTATTTATTTGGAGAGATTGAGTTTGAGATTTTTTTTTTGAATTTTAACGGAATTAAATTTTAGGAATTAAAGTAATCAAATTTTAGAAATTAAAGTGTTGGGTTTGAAAAATAAAGAGATAAATCTATTAATTATGTTATATATTAAAGATGAAAATTTTTTTAAAATTTTAAAGGAATTAAATTTTATGAATTAAAGTGTTGGGTTTGAAAAAAAAGATAAATTTATTAATTATGTTATATATTAAAGATGTAAATTTTTTTATTTTTACAATATTTATTAAGTTTAAATTTTAAATTTATTGAATTTTTTATCTGTTTGTAAATATTGAAATTTAAATTTTCTGTTTGATTTGAAAATGAAATTTTGTTGATTCAATTTTTTGATTTTTATTATATTTTTTGAGTTTAAATCTTAAATTTATTTATTTGGAGAGATTGAATTTGAGATTTTTATTTTTTAATTTTAACACAATTAAATTTTTAGAATTAAAGTGTTGAATTTTAAAAATAAAGAGAAAAATCTTTTAATTATGTTATATATTAAGATGAAATTTTTTTTTTTGATTTAACTGGAATTAAATTTTAGAAGTTAAAGTGTTGGGTTTGAAAAAGAAAAAGACAAATCTACTAATTATGTTATAAATTAAAGATTATTTTTTTTTATTTTTACAATATTTATTAAGTTTGAATTTTGAATTTATTAAAATTTTTATTTGTTTGTGAATATTGAAATTGAAATTTACAGTTTGATTTCAAAATGAATTTCGTTGATTCAATTTTTTTATTTTTATTAATTTTTTAAGTTTAAATTTTAAATTTATTTATTTGGAGATATTGAGTTTGAGATTTGAAAAATAAAAAGATATTAATTTATTTTTTTAAAGTTTTACGAAATTAAAGTATTAAATTTGAAAAATAAAAAGATAAATCTATTAATTATATATTAAAAATGAAATTTTTTAAAATTTTTATAATATTTATTAAGTTTGAATTTTAAATTTATTGAAATTTTTATTTATTTGTGAAAATGAAATTGAAATTTTGAGTTTCATTTGAAAATGAAATTTTGTTGATTTAATTTTTTTTATTTTCATTATATTTTTTGAGTTTAAATCTTAAATTTATTTATTTGGAGATATTGAGTTTGAGATTTTTGTTTTTGGATTTTAACGGAATTAAATTTTAGAAATTAAAGTGTTGAATTTGAAAATAAAAAGAGAAATTTATGAATTATGTTATATATTAAAGATAATTTTTTTTTTATTTTATAATATTTATTAAGTTTGAAGTTTGAATTTATTAAAATTTTTATTTGTTTGTGAATATTGAAATTGAAATTTTTGGTTTAATTTGAAAATGAAATTTGGTTAATTCAATTTTTTAATTTTTACTATATTTTTTGAGTTTAAACCTTAAATTGATTTATTTGGAGAGATTGAGTTTGAAAATTTTTTTTTGAATTTTAACGAAATTAAATTTTAAGAATTAAAGTGTTGTATTAGAAAAATAAAGAGATAAATTTATTAATTATATTATATATTAAAGATGAAAATATTTTTTGAATTTTAACGGAATTAAATTTTAAAAATTAAAGTGTTGGGTTTAAAAAATAAAAAGATAAATTTATTAATTATGTTATATTAAAGATGAATTTTTTAAAAAAAATTTTACAATATTTATTAAGTTTGAATTTTAAATTTATGAAAATTTTTATTTGTTTGTTAATATTGAAATTGAAATTTTCGGTTTGATTTTAAAATGAAATTTTATTGATTGAATTTTTTGATTTTTATCATATTTTTTTGAGTTTAAATTTTAGATTTATTTATTTGGAGAGATTGAGTTTGAATTTTTTTACGAAATTTTAACGTAATTAAATTTTAGAAATTAAAGTGTTGGATTCGAAAAATAAAGAGATAAATTTTTTAATTATGTTATATTTTAAAAATAATTTTTTTTTATTTTAACGGAATTAAATTTTAAAAATTAAAGTTTTGAGTTTGAAAAATAAAAATTTTTTTTTTTAATTTTTATGATATTTATTAAGTTTGAATTTTGAATTTATTGAAATTTTTATTTATTTGTGAGTATTGAAATTGAAATTTTCAGTTTGATTTGAAAATAAAATTTTGTTGATTCAATTTTTTTATTTTTATTATATTTTTTGAATTTAAATCTTAAATTTATTTATTTGGAGAGATTGAGTTTGAGATTTTAGTTTTTGAATTTTAATCGAGTTAAATTTTAGGAATTAAATTATTGGGTTTAAAAAATAAGAGACAAAATTATTAATTATGATATATATTAACGATGAAATTTTTTTTGGATTTTAACAAGAATTAAATTTTAGAAATTAAAGTGTTGGGTTCGAAAAATAAAGAGACAAATTTATTAATTATATTTTTTTAAAAGTAAAACTACTAATTGTATTAATAAAATTCTATCAGTTCATGAGTGTAATACCCGGCTAGACTCCGGTATCGAAATTCCTACCGTCCGGTGGAATCTCGGATGTCGGAAGTCTCTAGTAGGGTAGGAACATGTTTTATAAAATGTTTTCATGTTTTTAATGTTTTAAGTATGAAAATTAAATGAGTTTTTGCATAAAAAGTCTTTGGAGGAAAATCCAGGTTTGGCCGCCGAAAGTCAAGTTCGGCCGCCGAACATGCATGCGTTTTGGAGGCACGTTAGGCCCCCGAAAGCATGAGTTAGGGAAGTTCAGGTTCGGCCGCCGAAAGTCAGGTTCGGCCGCCGAACATTGCATGGATGCGGAGGCACATTCGGCCCCCGAACGTGGCCTGGCCAGCCACCTATAAAAGGGGCACTTAGCCGAAATGGGCGAGCTTTCTCCCCTTTTCGGCCACAGCAAGCTTCCGACCTTCCCTTTGCAAATCTAGTGTTCTTCCTCCAAATCTCTTCCATTTTTCTTAAGTTTTAAACTCACATTTGCAAGTTTTGAACATTTGAACCAAGTTTTGGAGTTTTGGGAACTCAGGAGCTCATTTTCGTGGATCTCCAAGTTTAGGTCGTCTCCCTCTCGATCTTCAAGAGGTAAGAGCCGATCTTAAGCTCAATACATGTTTTAAGTAAGTTTTAAGTGATTTTATGGGGTAGAATGGCATGTATAGGGTTGTATGAGTTTTTAAGCAAATGTTAGGTTTTATGTGATTCTTGAACAATGTGGCATGTTTGAGTATGCTTGGAGTGTTGTAGTTGGGGTATTTGATGTTTTGAGGCCCCTAGGAACTTGTATGCATGATTTGGTTGAGATATATGCTTGATTTGAGGTTTTGGGAGGCAAGGGGTTCATGTGAACCAAGTTTCTGCCCTTCTGGCAGAAACCAGGTTCGGCCGCCGAACCCCCTTTGTGGAGGCAGCATTCGGCTGCCGAAGTTGCCCCCGAAAAGAGACTTTCGTCTCTGTCTGGGACTTTTGGCCGCCGAAGGTGCCGCCGAAAGTGCCTGACTTTCGGATCTGTCCAGGACTTTCGGCCGCCGAAAGTGCCCTGTTCAGCCACTCCATGCATATCTCTATGTGATATTTTCAGGATGTTTTAGGGGGTTTTGGGGAATATATTAGAGTTATGTTTATGTATGTTTGGTCCCTCATTGGAGTCCACCTGTGTAGGTTCGGACCCGAGGAACCAAGGACCCCAGCAGTGAGCCAGCTGCTACAGAGTTTGTCAGAGTCAGCCAGAGGTGAGTGGAACTAAGCTTAACCTTTTTAAATTAAGAAATGAAATGCTTTTATCATGCTTCATGCATCATGATCATATTATAGGTTGTTTGCATTAGAATTCACGACTATGCCGCATTGTATTGTTGTGATAGATGATAGTGGATGGACATTAGGATGATTCATTAGCCTTCTATATACGAAGTCCTGTGGTGCCCATAATAGGGCCGGGCAATACGAAGACCTGTGGTGCCCATAATAGGGCCGGGCAATAACTCCGAGTACGAAGTCCTGTGGTGCCCATAATAGGGCCGGGCAATACGAAGTCCTGTGGTGCCCATAATAGGGCCGGGCATGGAGTTGAGGGATTTTTGAATCAGTCCATCCGTGGTGTGATTTGTTTGTGCAGTGACGCATTTCATGATAGCATGTTTTAAATATTCTTTTTACAGTTCTACTCACTGGGCATCTAGCTCACCCCTCTCCCCTAACCCCCAGGTTTGCAGGTACGGGATAGATAGAGAAGGCCAGACGAGAAAAAGTCATATGTATGTAATAGTTAGTTTGTGGACATGACAATTGTATTATGATGAAATGCAAAAATATTCAGGATGTTATGTAATGAGGTTATTGAGGATAGAGTTGTGCTTGACCATAATATATTGTTAATCCCTTTTGTATATACATGATCTTATGTTATGATGTTTATGTAAACTAACTCAACACAGGTTGTTTTGCCTTTAAGGCTTGATGAGATCCCACAGAGGGACTATGTTATGAATATGTTCAGAGTATGCACAGGTTGAGTTAGTTGATGACAGTTTGTATGAAGAAAAGTTTTAATTTTTATGCATGTTGTTGATCATGTATGGGATTATACAGGTTTCCAGGTTATATGTCAGGCTCGCTACGGGTCCCGGCGGCCTTAAGTCGACCCGGATCCTAGCGCCGGTAGCGGTCCGGATTTTCGGGGCGTTACAGAATGGTATCAGAGCCCTAGGTTCATATGGTCGGACCTAGAGTGTCGGGCTCATAGATGTTATAGAAGGTCAAGCACAATAGGAAGGTCATGTCCACTAGGATAGGATGTTGAGTCCTGTCTTGCATGATGATGTGAAATGCCATGACTTTATGCATGTGCATTAATGATATGATATGCTATGTGATGTATGTGATGAGGGTTCATGTGTGCCCACATGAACCATATGATGCTAATGTTTGCTTGTTATGAGCTGTTTTTCAGAGAATAGGATGAGAGGAACTCGTCGATCTGCGCGATTGACTGGAGTGCCACCTGAGGATGAGGGCACGAGCGCCCGTCCTCCTACATTGCCTAGGGCAATGTCTTGTAGAGCCAATAGAGAGAGAGTGTCAAGGGACCCTAGAAGGTCTTTTGATGCTAGCAGAAGGGGGACAAATAGAGGAGGAAGTTCTTCAGATGTGAGGGAGGTTATGGAAGAGGATCAGAGGAGGGATGGGAACCTGGATGTGAGCATGCAGGAAGAAGGGACAGGGGAGTCTCAGGGAGGCGTTCAGGCCTCGAGGTATGGTTTTCCACCCCATTATCCACCCTTCCCACAGGGTTCAGGGTATCCGATGGGAGGCACATCGGATTACTCCAGCTTTAACCCCTACCCTACCTACATGCCTTATCCACCTTTCTACCCACCCTATACACAGTACCCAGCTTATCCACCCTCACCCTTCTATCCAAACCTGGCAAACCCCGCCTCGGGGAATGCTGCACCTCCACCTCCACCACCTACAGAACCAGCAGCCCCAGTTACTCAACCTCCTAGACCTAGCTCAGTCGATGGGAGCAAGGTAAAGATGACAGATTACCTCAAGCTAGATGCTCCCAAATACAAGTCAGGGGATGACCCCTTTGAGTATCTGAGAGTGGTAAAGACAATAACTGATGAGCTAGGGGCAAGTGACAGCAGGGCCATTCAGATGGCAGGGTTCACTTTAAAGTGCAAGAAGGCACGGGAATGGTTCAAGTGTTATGTGGACCCGAGACTAGACGGTATGACATGGGAGGAATTTGCGAATGAGTTCGCTGGATGGGCTTTTCCAGACAGTTCTAGAGAACTGAAAATGATTGAATTTGAGCAACTGAGGCAGTCAGAGCACATGAGTGTAGAGGAGTTCACGGATAAATTCTTGGAGCTATTGCCTTTTTCAGGGCAAGCTCTAGATTCAGATACGAAGAAAGCCAAGAAATATGTTATGAAGCTGCATTCCAGGTACTCCTCGTTGGTTCAGTCAGCTGAGAGAGAAAGTTTCCACACTGTGGTGGATATGGCTCGAAGAATGGAGGCAAGTGCTATAGTTGAGGGGTCAGTGAAGCAGTCAGTGACCCAGTCTTCAGGGGTTAAGACCCCAAACAGAGGAGGACCAGGTTTCTCTTCTCAGAGCTCAGGTAAGAAGAGGTGGGATAGCACCACCAAGAAGCCGAAGAAGAATAAGTTTTGGAACAAGTTGAAATCCAGTCTGGGATTTGGCGGTGGCTCGAGCTCAGGCTCAGATGGTACAGAATGCCAGAGATGTGGAAGACCACACAGGGGAGTGTGTCGAGCTGGGACTAATGCATGTTTCAGATGTGGACAGGAGGGACACATAGCTCGGGATTGTCCTAGAGCGCCTTTTATGGGCCAGCCCCAGCAGACAGCTTCTGGTAGTGTGGCACAGCCAGCAGTTCCAGCCACAACTCAGGGCAGTGGCAGAGGTAGAGGGAGAGGGGCAGCCTCTTCTTCTGGTTCCCGAGGTGAAGGTCCATCAGCTCCAGCCAGGATCTTCACCATGACACAGCAGGAGGCTAACACATCCAACACCGTGGTGTCAGGTAATCTCGTCATTGGGTGTTCTGATGTGTATGCATTAATGGACCCGGGTGCATCTCATTCATTTATTGCTCCGAGAGCCGTTGAGAGGTTAGGTCTGATAGTCTCTGGGTTAGAGTGTCCCCTATGGGTTAGTGGACCCAAGTGTGACCCGTCAGTGGCAGTGTCAGTCTGCCAGTACAGTCCAGTTTTTATTGAGGGAAGATGCCTCTCCGCTGACCTTGTGGTTCTAGATTTGACAGACTTTGATGTCATTCTAGGGATGGATTGGCTATCTACCCATGGTGCTACCTTGGACTGCAGGGACAAGGTAGTCAGGTTCAGAGATCAGAACGGGTCAGAGGTCGTCTTCAGAGGAGACAAGAGGGGCACGCCTAGAGGTCTGATATCAGCTCTTCAGGCTCGTAGGTTGTTTAGGAAGGGATGTCAGGGGTACTTAGCTCATGTGAGAGAGCTAGACAGTCAGGTCAGGGAGCCGGCCTCGGTGCCAGTTGTCAGAGAGTTTCAGGATGTCTTTCCTGATGAGCTTCCAGGTTTACCACCTGCTAGGGAGATAGAGTTCGAGATAGAGTTGATGCCTGGAACTAGACCGATCTCTATCCCTCCCTACAGGATGGCTCCAGCCGAGTTAAAGGAGTTGAAAGAGCAATTGCAAGAGCTGGTAGAAAAGGGTTTCATCCGACAGAGTACCTCACCTTGGGGTGCTCCGGTCTTGTTTGTGAGGAAGAAGGATGGATCCCTTAGACTTTGTATCGACTACAGGCAGTTGAACAAAGTCACTACCAAGAATAGGTACCCATTGCCTAGGATCGATGATCTATTCGACCAGCTAGCCGGAGCGGGTTGTTTCTTCAAAATAGATCTAAGATCGGGGTACCATCAGCTAAGGATAAGGGATGAGGATGTGCCAAAGACGGCTTTCAGGACCAGATATGGGCATTTTGAGTTCCTTGTAATGCCGTTCGGGTTAACCAACGCCCCTGCAGCATTCATGGATCTCATGAACAGAGTGTTTAGCCAGTACCTGGATCACTTCGTTATTGTCTTCATAGATGATATCTTGGTGTATTCCAGGAATGCAGAGGAGCATGCCCATCATCTGCGGTTGGTCTTGCAGACTTTGAGGGAACATGGCTTGTATGCCAAGTTCTCTAAATGTGAGTTCTGGCTGAGGAGCATTTCGTTCTTGGGACATGTAGTGTCAGAGAATGGTATTGAGGTAGATCCCAAGAAGACAAAAACTGTGGCTAACTGGCCTAGACCCACTTCAGTGACAGAGATTAGAAGTTTCTTGGGTTTGGCAGGTTACTACAGGAGGTTCGTTCAGGACTTCTCTAAGATAGCAGCTCCTCTGACCAGACTAACCAGGAAGAATCAGAAGTTTCTGTGGACCGACCAGTGTGAGGAGAGTTTCGAAGAGCTTAAGAAGAGGTTGACTTCAGCACCAGTGTTAGCTCTGCCATCTAGTGATGAGGACTTTACAGTCTTTTGTGATGCGTCCCGTGTGGGATTGGGTTGTGTACTGATGCAGAATGAGAGGGTGATCGCTTACGCTTCTAGGCAGCTGAAGAAGCATGAGTTGAATTACCCCACACATGACCTTGAGATGGCAGCAGTAATCTTTGCACTCAAGATGTGGAGGCATTACCTCTATGGGGTGAAATGTGAGATCTTTACAGATCATAAGAGCCTGCAGTACATCTTGAGTCAGAGGGATCTGAATCTGAGGCAGAGGAGGTGGGTAGAGCTGCTGAGTGACTATGATTGCAAGATTCAGTATCATCCGGGTAAGGCGAATGTCGTGGCAGACGCCCTAAGCCGGAAGTCACTAGGCAGTCTATCCCACATCGCGGCAGAGAGGAGACCAGTGGTGAAGGAGTTTTACAAGCTTATTGAGGAAGGTCTACAGTTGGAGTTGTCTGGTACAGGTGCCTTGGTGGCCCAGATGAGAGTAGCACCCGTGTTTCTGGAGCAGGTGGCTCAGAAACAGCATGAGGACCCGGAGTTAGTGAAGGTTGCCAGGACTGTTCAGTCAGGCAAGGATAGCGAGTTCAGATTCGACAGTAAGGGGATCCTCCGCTATGGGAGCAGACTATGTGTACCAGATGACATTGGGCTAAAAGGAGACATTATGAGGGAAGCTCATAATGCAAGATACAGCATTCACCCCGGAGCCACCAAGATGTATCAAGATTTGAAGAAAGTTTATTGGTGGCCAGCGATGAAGAAAGAAGTGGCACAGTTCGTGTCAGCCTGCGAAGTGTGTCAGAGGGTGAAGCTGGAACATCAGAAGCCGGCTGGAATGCTTAACCCGCTACCTATCCCAGAATGGAAATGGGAAAATATAGCTATGGACTTCGTAGTGGGGTTACCGGCGACGTCCAACAGATTGGACTCCATATGGGTGATTGTGGACAGACTCACCAAATCTGCTCACTTCATTCCTGTCAGGAGTGGCTACTCTGTGGACAAGTTGGCACAGGTATATGTGGATGAGATCGTCAGGCTGCATGGGGTTCCTGTTTCGATAGTGTCAAATAGAGGGCCCCAGTTCACCTCCAGATTTTGGCGGAGTCTGCAGAATGCCATGGGTACTAGGTTGGATTTCAGTACTGCCTTCCACCCCCAGACTGATGGACAGTCAGAAAGGACCATCCAGACTATCGAGGATATGCTCAGAATGTGTGTGCTAGACTTTGGCGGTTCTTGGAGGCAGCATCTACCTTTGGTGGAGTTTGCCTACAACAACAGCCATCATGCTAGCATCGGGATGGCTCCATATGAAGCTTTGTATGGAAGGAAGTGCAGATCACCTGTTTGCTGGGAGGAAGTTGGAGAAAAGGCCTTGGTAGGGCCTGAGTTAGTAAAGATCACCAGCAGGGTGGTACCCATAATCAGAGAAAGAATCAAGACTGCTGCAAGCAGACAGAAGAGCTATGCAGACGTCCGCAGAAGACAGTTAGAGTTTCAGGAAGGGGATCTGGTATTGCTCAAGGTGTCTCCAATGAAGGGAGTGGTTCGCTTCGGGAAGAAAGGTAAACTAGCCCCACGATACATCGGACCCTTTGAAATCTTGCAAAAGATTGGGAATGTGTCGTACAAGCTGGATTTACCTGCTTCGATGGAGGGAATCCATCCGGTTTTCCATGTTTCAATGTTGAGGAAGTTTGTGTCAGATCCGAGCAAGGTTCTTAGTGAGCCTGATGTAGAGGTCCAAGAGGATCTCACCTATGTTGAACAGCCAGTACGGATCATAGACACCCAGATCAGAAAGTTAAGAAACAAGGAAATCCCGATGGTGAAGGTTCTGTGGAACCACCACAATTTAGAGGAATGCACTTGGGAGACACGGGAGTCTATGCTCCAGCAGTACCCTCATCTCTTTTAAGGTTAGATCCCTATGTGTTTATGTGCCTTGTATATGTGTTATGTTCTTTGCCATGCTATGTGTGCTAGTGAGGAACATTCGGGGACGAATGTTCTTAAGGGGGGGAGAATGTAATACCCGGCTAGACTCCGGTATCGAAATTCCTACCGTCCGGTGGAATCTCGGATGTCGGAAGTCTCTAGTAGGGTAGGAACATGTTTTATAAAATGTTTTCATGTTTTTAATGTTTTAAGTATGAAAATTAAATGAGTTTTTGCATAAAAAGTCTTTGGAGGAAAATCCAGGTTCGGCCGCCGAAAGTCAAGTTCGGCCGCCGAACATGCATGCGTTTTGGAGGCACGTTAGGCCCCCGAAAGCATGAGTTAGGGAAGTTCAGGTTCGGCCGCCGAAAGTCAGGTTCGGCCGCCGAACATTGCATGGATGCGGAGGCACATTCGGCCCCCGAACGTGGCCTGGCCAGCCACCTATAAAAGGGGCACTTAGCCGAAATGGGCGAGCTTTCTCCCCTTTTCGGCCACAGCAAGCTTCCGACCTTCCCTTTGCAAATCTAGTGTTCTTCCTCCAAATCTCTTCCATTTTTCTTAAGTTTTAAAATCACATTTGCAAGTTTTGAACATTTGAACCAAGTTTTGGAGCTTTGGGAACTCAGGAGCTCATTTTCGTGGATCTCCAAGTTTAGGTCGTCTCCCTCTCGATCTTCAAGAGGTAAGAGCCGATCTTAAACTCAATACATGTTTTAAGTAAGTTTTAAGTGATTTTATGGGGTAGAATGGCATGTATAGGGTTGTATGAGTTTTTAAGCAAATGTTAGGTTTTATGTGATTCTTGAACAATGTGGCATGTTTGAGTATGCTTGGAGTGTTGTAGTTGGGGTATTTGATGTTTTGAGGCCCCTAGGAACTTGTATGCATGATTTGGTTGAGATATATGCTTGATTTGAGGTTTTGGGAGGCAAGGGGTTCATGTGAACCAAGTTTCTGCCCTTCTGGCAGAAACCAGGTTCGGCCGCCGAAGGGAGTTTCGGCCGCCGAACCCCCTTTGTGGAGGCAGCATTCGGCTGCCGAAGTTGCCCCCGAAAAGAGACTTTCGTCTCTGTCTGGGACTTTCGGCCGCCGAAGGTGCCGCCGAAAGTGCCCTGTTCAGCCACTCCATGCATATCTCTATGTGATATTTTCAGGATGTTTTAGGGGGTTTTGGGGAATATATTAGAGTTATGTTTATGTATGTTTGGTCCCTCATTGGAGTCCACCTGTGTAGGTTCGGACCCGAGGAACCAAGGACCCCAGCAGTGAGCCAGCTGCTACAGAGTTTGTCAGAGTCAGCCAGAGGTGAGTGGAACTAAGCTTAACCTTTTTAAATTAAGAAATGAAATGCTTTTATCATGCTTCATGCATCATGATCATATTATAGGTTGTTTGCATTAGAATTCACGACTATGCCGCATTGTATTGTTGTGATAGATGATAGTGGATGGACATTAGGATGCTTCATTAGCCTTCTATATACGAAGTCCTGTGGTGCCCATAATAGGGCCGGGCAATACGAAGACCTGTGGTGCCCATAATAGGGCCGGGCAATAACTCCGAGTACGAAGTCCTGTGGTGCCCATAATAGGGCCGGGCAATACGAAGTCCTGTGGTGCCCATAATAGGGCCGGGCATGGAGTTGAGGGATTTTTGAATCAGTCCATCCGTGGTGTGATTTGTTTGTGCAGTGACGCATTTCATGATAGCATGTTTTAAATATTCTTTTTACAGTTCTACTCACTGGGCATCTAGCTCACCCCTCTCCCCTAACCCCCAGGTTTGCAGGTACGGGATAGATAGAGAAGGCCAGACGAGAAAAAGTCATATGTATGTAATAGTTAGTTTGTGGACATGACAATTGTATTATGATGAAATGCAAAAATATTCAGGATGTTATGTAATGAGGTTATTGAGGATAGAGTTGTGCTTGACCATAATATATTGTTAATCCCTTTTGTATATACATGATCTTATGTTATGATGTTTATGTAAACTAACTCAACACAGGTTGTTTTGCCTTTAAGGCTTGATGAGATCCCACAGAGGGACTATGTTATGAATATGTTCAGAGTATGCACAGGTTGAGTTAGTTGATGACAGTTTGTATGAAGAAAAGTTTTAATTTTTATGCATGTTGTTGATCATGTATGGGATTATACAGGTTTCCAGGTTATATGTCAGGCTCGCTACGGGTCCCGGCGGCCTTAAGTCGACCCGGATCCTAGCGCCGGTAGCGATCCGAATTTCCGGGGCGTTACAATGAGAATGTAGCTATTAAAAGGCAAAAATTTCGTCGCAAACAGTGATAGAGAGTTAAAACTTTTATTTTCATCCGACTTGTAACTAGTAACCACATCCTTCAATACATTAACTATCCGAGAATTGTCGAATCCTCGGCACTTCTAACATAGGATGATCATTGCTTTCGGCTATCCCGATATTTGACGGGATGAGCCGCTTCACTATTACCGGTTAAATTAACATTTGCAGGGGTATGGTTAGAGACATCTGTTGAGAGGGAGGAAAACCTGTAGTATCATCATCCTCCTCTAAAGGATGCCATAAATCGGCCAAAGAGGTCTGCATATTCTGCAAATTGATTGGATTGTATATGAGAAACATTCCCACCATACAGAAATCATAAGTGATCGATCGGAATACTTCTGCAGTTCTTAATACGGATAATATCTTTTTCATCGTTAGTCAATTGATGCAGATTATCTTCCATGGGAAAAGAAGAAGAAGAGTTAGGTTTAAGGAAGAAAAAAAAGTGAGAATATCGAGCCACATATACATTGTCTTAAGGCAGGTTTTAATTTTTAAATTTATTAATTATGTTATATATTAAAGATGAAATTTTTTTGGATTTTAACGGAATTAAATTTTAAGAATTAAAGTGTTGGGTTTGAAAAATAAAAAATAAATTTATTAATTATGTTATATATTAAAGATGAATTTTTTTTTATTTTTACAATATTTATTAATTTTGAATTTTGAATTTATTAAAATTTTTATTTGTTTGTGAATATTGAAATTAAAATTTTCGGTTTGATTTGAAAAGGAAATTTTGTTGATTCAATTTTTTGATTTTTATTATATTTTTTGACTTTAAATCTTAAATTTATTTATTTGAAAAGATTGAGTTTGAGATTTTCTTTTTTACTTTTAACAGAATTAAATTTTAGAAATTAAAGTGTTTGGTTTGAAAAATAAAATGGTAAATTTATTAATTATGTTATATATTTAAAATGATTTTTTTTAGATTTTTACAATATTTATTAAATTTAAATTTTGAATTTATTAAAATTTTTATTTGTCTGTGAATATTGAAATAGAAATTTTCAGTTTGATTTGAAAATGAAATTTTGTTGATTCAATTTTTGATTTTTATTATATTTTTTGAGTTTAAATCTTAAATTTATTTATTTGGAGAGATTGAGTTTGGGATTTTTTTTTGAATTTTAATGGAATTAAATTTTAGGAATTAAAGTGTTGGGTTCGAAAAATAAATAAACAAATTTATTAATTATATTATATATTAAAGATATAATATTTTTTTTGGATTTTAATGAAATTAAATTTTAGAAATTAAAGTGTTGGATTAGAAAAATAAAAAGATAAATCTATTAATTATGTTATATATTAATGATAAATTTTATTGTTTTTTAATTTTATAATATTTATTAAGTTTGAATTTTGAATGGATTGAAGTTTTTATTTGTTTGTGAATATTGAAATTGAAATTTCCTGTTTGATTTGAAAATGAAATTGTGTTGATTCAATTTTTTGATTTTTGTTATATTTTTTGAGTTTAAATTTTAAATTTATTTATTTGGAGAGATTGATTTTGAAATTTTTTTTTTAAATTTTAACGGAATTAAATTTTAGAAATTAAAGTGTTGAGTTCAAAAACATGAAGAGTTAAATCTATTAATTATGTTATATATTAAAGATGAAAATTTTTCTTGAATTTTAATGGAATCAAATTTTAAGAATTAAAGTGTTGGGTTTAAAAAACAACAAGATAAATTTATTAATTTTGTTATATATTAAAGATGAAATTTTTTTTTATTTTTACAATATTTATTAAGTTTAACTTTTGAATTTATTGAAATTTTTATTTGTTTGTGAATATTAAAATTGAAATTTTGAGTTTGATTTTAAATGAAATTTTGTTGATTTAATTTTTTAATTTTTATTATGTTTTTTGAGATTAAATTTTAAATTTATTTATTTGGAGAGATTGAGTTTGAAATTTTATTTTTTTAATTTTAACCGAATTAAATTTTAGGAATTAAAATGTTGGATTCGAAAAATAAAGAGAGAAATTTATTAATTATATTATAGATTAAAGATGAATTTTTTTTTTAGATTTTAATAGAATTAAATTTTAAGAATTAAAATGTTGGGTTCTAAAAATAAAGAGAAATCTATTAATTATGTTATATATTAAAGATGAAAATATTTTTTGGATTTTAACGGAATTAAATTTTAAGAATTAAGGTGTTCGGTTTAAAAAATAAAAAAATAAATCTATTAATTATGTTATATATTAAAGATGAATTTTTTTTTTGATTTTTATGATATTTATTAAGTTTGAATTTTAAATTTATTGAAATTTTTATTTGCCGGTGAATATTAAAATTGAAATTTTCAGTTTGATTTCAAAATGAAATTTTGTTGATTTAATTTTTTGGTTTAAATCTTAAATTTATTTATTTGGAAAGATTGAGTTTGAAATTTTTTTTTTTTATGAATTTTAACGAAATTAAATTTTGGAAATTAAAGTGTTGGTTTGATCAATAAAGAGACAAAATTATATTATATATTAAAGATGAAATTTTTTTTTAGATTTTAACTAAATTAAATTTTAGGAATTAAAGTATTAGATTTAAAAAATAAAAAGACATCTATTAATTATGTTATATATTAAAGATGAATTTTTTTTATTTTTTCAATATTTATTAAGTTGAAATTTTAAATTTATTGAAATTTTTATTTGTTTGTGAATATTGAAATTGAAATTTTCAGTTTGATTTTAAAATAAAATTTTGTTGATTCAATTTTTTGAGTTTAAATCTTAGATTTATTTATTTGGAGAGATTGAGTTTGAAATTTTATTTTTTGAATTTTAAATGGATTCAAAAAATAAAGAGACAAATCTTTTAATTATGTTATATATTAAAGATGAATTTTTTTTTGATTTTAACAAAATTAAATTTTAGGAATTAAAGCGTTGAATTTAAAAAATAAAAAGATAAATTTATTAATTATGTAAAAAAAGTTTCCCTATACGGCTATTTAAATTTAACTTTTTCTTTCATCTTCCTCATAAAGACGATCTGCGTCAATTGACTATCGATAAAAAAAAGATGTTGTTGTCCCTGTTAAGAGCTCTAGAGATATTTCGATCGTCACTCATGATTTCTGTATGGCGGAATGTTTCTCACATATAATCCAATCAATTTTCAGAATATGCAGACATTTTTAGCAGATTTGTGGTATTCTTAAGATGGGTATCTATTATAGAATTAGAGATAAAAAGATATCTTTTTCGATTTTTTAATAATGTTGATTTTGAAAATAGAGGGAATGAGTTTAATCGATTCATACTTATTTGGAAGGAGATTCAAGATAATGAAAATTCTCTTCATATCCCTCTAACTCATTCTGATTTTTGGGTTCTAATTAAAGACATTCCTTCTGTTTATTATAACGAGACGTTGACTAAATTAGTAAAATGCTTCAACTATGTCACCGGACACCTTTAATGATTTATGCTCGAGAGATAAGGAAAGAAAGAGAAACATATTTGCCAAATTATTTTATGAAGGGGTGGGGTGGGTTTAGATAGGTACCTGAGGAGTATTTTTGACAAATTATCCTATGAGGGGTTTAATTTTGAATGATTGTAAATCTTACTCTGATATTTCTGTTAGATTGGTTGATCTCATACTTTGGCTAGAGAATCTATTCGTTTATATGTGTGGGATGATATTGCTCTTTATTTGATGACATTTTATTAATACAATCAGTAGTTTTGTTTTAAAAAAAATCTATTAATTATTTTATATATTAAATATGTAACTTTTTTTTATAATTTTTATAATATTTATTAAGTTTGAATTTTAAATTTATTAAAATTTTTATTTGTTTGTGAATATTGAAATTTTCCAATGAAATTTTATTGATTTAATTTTTTGATTTTTATTATATATTTTGAGTTTAAATCTTAAATTTATTTATTTGGAGAGATTGAGTTTGAAATTTTCTTTTTTAAATTTTAATGGAATTAAATTTTAGAAATTAAAGTATTGGATTCGAAAAATGAAGAGACAAATCTATTAGTTATGTTATATATTAAAGATGAAATTTTTTTTGAATTTTAATGGAATTAAATTTTAGGAATTAAAGTGTTGGGTTTAAAAAATAAAAAAATAAATTTATTAATTATGTTATATATTAAAGATGAATTTTTTTTATGATATTTATTAAGTTTGAATTTTAAATTTATTAAAAATTTTATTTGCTCGTGAATATTGCAATTGAAATTTTCAGTTTGATTTCAAAATAAAATTTTGTTGATTCAATTTTTTGAGTTTAAATCTTAAATTTATTTATTTGGAGAGATTGAGTTTGAGATTTTATTTTTTAAATTTTAACGGAATTAAATTTTATGAATTAAAGTATTGAGTTTAAAAAATAAAGAGAAAATTTTTTTAATTATGTTATATATTAAACATGATTTTTTTTAATTTTAACATAATTAAATTTTAGGAATTAAAGTGTTGAGTTTGAAAAATAAAAAGATAAATTTATTAATTATGTTATATATTAAATATAGAATTTTTTTTAAAATTTTAATGGAATTAACCTTTAGAACTTAAAGTATTGGATTTAAAAAATAAGGGATAAATCTATTAATTATATTATATATTAAAGATGAATTTTTTTTTATGATTTTTACAATATTTATTAAATTTAAATTTTAAATTTATTGAAATTTTTATTTGTTTGTGAATATTGAAATAGAAATAGAAATTTTTGGTTTGATTTGAAAATGAAATTTTATTGATTCAATTTTTTAATTTTTATTATATTTTTTGAGTTTAAATCTTAAATTTATTTATTTGGAGAGATTGAATTTGAAATTTTATTTTTTAAATTTTAACGAAATTAAATTTTAGGAATTAAAGTGTTAGGATTTGAAAAATAAAGAGTTAAATCTATTAATTATATTATATATTAAAAATATTTTTTTTAATTTTAACAAAATTAAATTTTAAAAATTAAAGTGTTGGGTTTGAAAAATAAAAAAATAAATTTATTAATTATATTATATATTAAAGATGATTTTTTAAAATTTTTATAATATTTATTAAGTTTAAATTTTGAATTTATTGAAAGTTTTATTTGTTTGTGAATATTGAAATAGAAATAGAAATTTTCGGTTTGATTTGAAAATGAAATTTTATTGATTCAATTTTTTGATTTTTATTATATTTTTTGAGTTTAAATTTTAAATTTATTTATTTGGAGAGATTGAATTTGAAATTTTATTTTTTAAATTTTAACGAAATTAGATTTTAGGAATTAAAGCGTTAGGATTCGAAAAATAAAGAGTTAAATCTATTAATTATATTATATATTAAAAATAATTTTTTTTTTGAATTTTAATAAAATTAAATTTTAAAAATTAAAGTGTTGGGTTTGAAAAATAAAAAAATAAATTTATTAATTATATTATATATTAAAGATTTTTTAAAATTTTTATAATATTTATTAAGTTTGAATTTTGAATTTATTGAAATTTTTATTTGTTTGTGAATATTGAAATAGAAATAGAAATTTTCGGTTTGATTTGAAAATGAAATTTTATTGATTCAATTTTTGGATTTTTATTATATTTTTTGAGTTTAAATCTTAAATTTATTTATTTGGAGAGATTGAATTTGAAATTTTATTTTTTAAATTTTAATGAAATTAAATTTTAGAAATTAAAGTATTAGAGTTCGAAAAATAAAGAGTTAAATCTAAAAATGAAAATTTTTTTTGAATTTTAATAAAATTAAATTTTAAAAATTAAAGTGTTGAATTTGAAAAATAAAAAAATAAATCTATTAATTATATTATATATTAAAGATGATTTTTTTTAATTTTTATAATATTTATTAAGTTTGAATTTTTTTATTTGGTGAATATTGAAATTGAAATTTTGAATTTGATTTGAAAATGAAATTTTGTTCATTCAATTTTTTTTATTTTTATTATATTTTTTGCAGCAAAGTGTCTTTTATCTTTTATCTTTTTAATTTATATCTATATAATTAATTTATATCTATATAATCAACCTCCTACTTATTTTTAATTTATATCTATGAAAAAGATAATTAATTTATATCTATTTTTAATTTATGCGAAATTTTGCAGCTTGATACCATTGTTTTTGAAAAAGATTCTCGGGTGTCTACATGCATTGACGCCAGCTCCAGTGTTGATGCATGTGTACTTGGACCAAGAGAGAAATGAGAGCGAACACAAGTGGGTCCACTGCATCATCAGCACAGGATGTTGCCACCGTGGATATTCCATATTTTTATTTATTTTATAGCAAAGATCAGTTTGCATCCATGTGAATCTGTGATGCAGTGGATCCTTGTATCCATCCAAGGCGAGTCTTCCACTGCTCTGTAAACCCCTCTATAATTACAAATCCATTGCCACTCTCTTTCTCCAAGCTTGCAAGTACCACATTTTTCCTGTAAATTACAGTTTCTGTTTCTTTCTCTCTCTTCCTCGGGTTCTGAAATGGGTATTCGCTTGCCTTCCATGATCTCCTGCGCCATGCAAAGTATGAAGAAGCAGTCTTTCCAAGGAAGAAACCAGTCTAGTGTGCCTAAAGGGCATGTAGCAGTTTATGTTGGAGAATTCCAGTGGAAGAGATTTATCGTTCCAATATCCTATTTGAACCATCCTTGCTTCCAGGACTTGCTTAACCAAGCTGCAGAAGAATTTGGGTTCAATCATCCAATGGGTGCCATTACAATTCCTTGCAAAGAAGATGACTTTATTGATCTCACTTCTAGGTTTCTTGCCTTCTGAAATTTCAGGAACCATAAGAAGGTTCACCAAGCCCCTGCCATTTTTTTACAACATTTTCATCTTTTTTTTTTTATTTTCTCCCCCAAACCATCTCCCTTTTTCCCTCCTAGGACACACATAGGAGGATTGTGAAGTATACATGTGCATTTTCCCACGTAAGTGGATGAATCAATTTTCTTTGTTTCTTTTCAATAATCATAGTTTCTCTTAGTTTTTTCATCCAAAAATTTTCTTTGGAGCTCTGCTGTCCAAATTCCATAGAAGGAATCAATTGAAGTAGTCATCGGCAGTGATAAATTTGTTTATGAAACAATCAATCCACACATGTCAGCAAAAGAAGAGCAACAACTATAAGATCCAGAGAACCTTGTAAAATTTGAGGCTCATATGGGATCAGTAGCCTGTTTACTCTAAGCTCGCATATATGCCAGAAAGCTCAGGTTCAAACTGAGGTATTAACAAGAGTCAAAATATCCTATTGGGTTCATGAAACTAGGGTATGATATGCCTACCATTTTCCTTTCAAAATCAAGCCTGCTTGAATGCTCCAAAGTCACTAACATTTCATCAGAGCAAACAAACATAGTACTTTTACAAGGTAACTAATATCCTATTGGGTTCATGAAACTAGGGTATGATATGCCTACCATTTTCCTTTCAAAATCAAGCCTGCTTGAATGCTCCAAAGTCACTAACATTTCATCAGAGCAAACAAACATAGTACTTTTACAAGGTAACCTCCCATGATTAACTCCTGCAGAAAAAATTCTGACCATAATTTTGTTTTAACTATAAATTATTTAAAATGGTTTTTGCATTTGCAAAATGATATACATTATGCGATGATACCTTCAAAAGATTGACAATGTAAATTGGCAGATGATGTCTTCTCAGTACAAGTGGCATTCATTATTATACATTATGTGATGCAACAATTTTCGTACTCTTGCACTTGCTTTCACATTGCAGCTTGAAGCTTCCATCCTTAAAGCTGCAGGAGTGGACATAATTTATTTATTTCTCTTCAAAATGGACACAGAAGAGTGACCGTTGAATACATAATCTCTTTTTATTTCAGCCGGAAATGGTATAATCTTAGGCCATATTCACTGCATTTACGTTGCTCTTGAAGTATCCTACCACATCTTCAGACAGAAGGTGACCTCAGTTTCTGTTTCAAAATTTTGCAAAAGCTATCCAAGAACAGGGACGCAATATCTTGCTGCAGCATGATAATGAGACTAGGTCATTCATAAAACTGATATGTATCTCATGCTTGGGAAAAACTTGTATAACTCATTCCTTTAAATCTGTTTCCCTATCAGCAGCAATAAAAATGCTTCCTCTTATTCCAAAGACAAATTGCCGGTCCGAATATTACGCTGCTGATGAATGATCCCTTTCCCAATTATCAATTGGGATGAGCTCAACTCTCCTGGTTTTCTACTAAAAGGAGAAGAAAGCTTTGGTTGAAACCATCTTTTTAAGGAAACCCCATTGATTCTAATCTTCCCATATGATTCATTCCCTTGGTAAGGCAACCCTATCCTTCTCAATAGAGATGCAACTTCCTGCCCAAGCCTGTCAACCACAGTGTTTATGATCAGAATCACACAACAGTATTTCTCCTATAACTTGTTTATCACACATAATTGTTTTCTGGAAATACTGCCAGCATTGTTGTTTAAGATGGGGTAAGAGAAATTTCCTTAACTTCTGCAATAAATATAGATTTGATAACATACATTGATCATTATGCCTTTTCCACAATATTGAGGTTTCACAAAATAAATTGGCCTAATATATCCTCATTGGATGTATTTGATATTTCAAACCACAGGCTATATTTATTGGTATAGTTAGCCAATCAGCACAATTATCTACCTCCATTATTAGCTTTGGCGTTTTTTCAGCAAAACTAAGTAACAAAAAAAAAAAGAAGGATTAATGACCCCTAAATCCTTAATTTTGAGCAGATATTCAACTTTATCCAAATTTTCAATTGTATCAGTTATGTTAGACTTAACAATTTGGTAGCAATAATTTCAAAAGTTAGGACTCATGCCTTTAGTTGTGTTATCTAATGACTTGGCCAGGTTCAAGCTGGAAATTTTAGTTTATATATATTAATGGCTGGCCCAGGTAGATCAAGCTTTGTATAAACACTAATCCAAGCCCTGTACAAACATTAATGAACTTAAGAGGCAAGCCTCAACCGGACCAAGTTAATCCTAACTGCCTGAGAATGAAATACCTTGCCCAAGTCCAGCTTTTTAATAATAGAGGTCAGAAGTTGACACTCTATTAAATGGGATGCACATATGTCCAGGCAGACTGAAACTAATGATATATGACTTCACCTAAATTGGAGAACACATGACAAGGCAGATTGAGTTATTGACATTGACATGATTAGGTAAAGTTGTAACACTGGACCAAATGGTTTATTTTTCAAGTCATCAACTTTAAATTAGTTGATTGGAGCAAGCTTGAAATTGTCCAAGTTTCTAAAATTATTGTAGTTTGAAGGTTAGAGGAACAGAGAAGAGGACAGAGAGGGGTAGTGATTTTTAGATGAATCCCAAAAAATAATTGAAACTATGTTGACCTTGCACAGCCATGTTAACATGTCAATTCTTTGTCAATTATGCCTAGACACTTCACCCATGGAATTGATTCCACCCTTTAATGTAACTGCTGTCAGTTATAAATTCTATAACCACCAATAGAATTGAAAGTTTGCACAAAGTTTAGGATTAAAGGACCATTAGCCCAAAAAGACAATCTAGAGCCTCATCATTATATTATACTAGCAACCTTACCTAAAACACCTATATGAAGAGGGTGATGCAGGCAAGGAAATACTAGATTTAGGAATTATTTTGAAATAATCTTTAATTATAAAAACTAAATCAAAATAATAAATAAGTATAGTCTTTCTTGATGCATCATTTCTTATTTTAGGACTCCTAATCCAAGTACTTGTAAGACCAGATATTATACTATAAAAACACCTATATCATCTAGGAATTTCAGTAAAGCTTCTTATTATTGATATTCACAATTGAGAATTGATAGGATTTGAGAGTTTATTTCCTTTTCCCCTTTGATTGTTACTTGTGTTCCACATTAGAGGGGAGCTAGCAGGGGCATCGGGTAAGTATTATTGCACATGATACTGAAGTAGTACTTCTCACCTTCCTGCTAGGTTGATCATTTTCTCGCTTTCATGAATCTTGACTTTTGTTGTTTCTATAGGCAATAAAATGGTTATGCTGGGCAACTTTGCACCTGAAGAAAATGGAGGCAAGAACAGCTAAAGTTAGTCATTAATGGAATAGATTAACAAGGCACATGCTATCTTAATCCCTCATTTCCCTTCTCTAATAGTGAACTAGCACAGGCACCATTGCTTGACTTAACATGCATTGCATCATTACATTTTCTGTTTAAAAGAATTTACATTCAAAATTGTTTTGATACTTAGTTGCCATAGATGAATAGTGAAGGAGGGCTGTTAGAGATCAATTGACGTCAAGGTCATTGGTATTGCCTTTCAAGGTTTTCTCTTCCCCCATTTCTTCATTCTTCATTTTTTGAGCTTTTCTAAAAAGGAGGGGGAGGGGAGGGAGGGGAAGGGAGTAACCAAATCAATTTGAAAATGAAACAATGCAAACCACTTGGGTATAAAGCAAAGGAAGCTTAATAGAAGATTTTCCAAAGTTTTGCAGAAATGAGACACATGCATTTATCCATTCTATGGTTTATAGAAACTAGGCTTTTGCTCGCGCATTGCGCAAATATAATAATTGTTGGTATATTATTTAATTGAATGAAGCTCTGACTATATAGTGTCTCCCATATTTAATTTATATCTAATTCATTTGAAATACTTTAAGCAATACTTGTCAAAGAAATAGTGAAAATATAAAGAAAATAAATACAAAAAGTAAATATAAATTGATGATAAATATAAAAAAAGAATAAAATGCCCATAAAATATATATAAATAAATTATTTATAAGACGAAAATTACCTTAGTGATAAATTGTTCTTCATCTTCTTCAGATACCTTATTTATTAAAATATCATTTGGTAAGTTTGAGATAAAATCTTGGTTGGATATTGTATCTCTATTTGCACCAGGAGGTGGATAGTTTGTAAAAGGTTCATATAGTTCACAAATATGACTATTAATTTTCTAGTATTAAATAAATTGTACTATTGTCATAAATTTTTTTATCACAAGGGATTAAATAAATGATTTTATAATGACATGAAAAGATGGTTTTAATTTATATAGTTTATAATTATGGCCCTTAGTTTCCTAGTATTAGTTAAATTGTAATTATTGCCGTAAATTTTTTGATTCTAATAATCAAGTACACAATTTTACAATTACATTGAACAATGAAAAGGTGACTTTTGAGTTTGTGTTAGTTTTTGTCAATTGTTGATAAGAATATAGCTAAAGAAATAGAAATAAGATGAATTAAAAACTACAGACAATATCACTTAATTATTTGATTATATATTTAATTATTTATACATATTAATTTTCAAATTTAAAAATATTTTGCAATTATTATGCATAAATAAAGATGTATATTATCTAGACTGTTATGTTAAGCATTAAGAAACTAAAAAAATCACATTAGTATGTGGTATTAATGAAATAAGTTTCATAATATTACTATTGTTATTATTATTACTAGTATTAGTATTGTGATTAAAATGTACATAATTAATTTTTTATTATTATTATCAATATGTGTATATTAATTGTTATTAATGAATTTTATTTTAATTTAAATGAAAGAATCTGATGTTGCATTTTTATTATTCAGCCACTTGGCAATATTGCATGAACCTATTTCATAGCCCAACTATTTAACGTTTATATAGATTCATTGAATTTAATAACCTTCAGAAGTTAAATTCTTAACCTAAAATTCAATACCTTATTAAAAAATAAGTCCTTACCAGCAGCAAGACGATGCTTGAGACCTTTCAAAACGTTTAAGAGATAGACCTGACAAGATCGCTCAAGAAGTCATCAAAATGGGCATTTGCAGCACAAACTTTAAAAGGTAAAGGAAAGAATGGTTTCAACTCATATTTTGCTTTATGTTCAAGACGGTACGAAAACATATTGTTCACATGCATTCTGTTTTCTCATACTAAATCCTAGATAGGGGCAGAAGCTTGATACTCCAACCTCACCAGAATTTGTTTTTGTTTTTATTTATTGGCCATTCCCAAAAGAGGAAAAACAATAAGCATTAGTAGGCCTTGTTCGACAACAGTGTTTAGTGGTACATTTGGTGTTTAGGTTGAATTAAAATACTAGTTTTAATATTTATTGTTTGGTAACTACTATTTTATAGTAGTAATTGACAGATGCACTAGTGGTTATTGACAAGCTACTATTCCCTTAGTGGTTGCAACTACTAGTTTGTATTTTTTTAACACTTATATCCTTTTATGTTTTATAAATTTAAATATTCATTCATGTCCTTTAATATCATTTTATATTTAAAAGCTAATCCAATATTTATCGCATACTAAACACTCCTACTTTGAATATTATATAAACAACTAACCATTAACCACTAACAACTAACTGTTAGTGAAACAGCTAAAGCTACTAAAACAGCTAACAGCTGGTCAAACCTATAATCTGAAACGCTAAAATTATTTATTTTTTATTATATGTACAATAATTTTTTATAGTATTGTCACCCTAAAAGAAATCTAGCTTAAGTACAATTTCTTGTAGTATTTTTTAAATATATAATATCAGCCTTTCAAAATATATAGATTATAAATATAGTTAACAATATTTTGAATCAAGCTTGTATATAACATTTGGCCTCTCAATTGGAAAAAAATAATAATAAAAGGCTCCCCTGAAGCAGGTGATGCAAAAGAAAAAAAAAGGGGAAACGAAAAGTTGCCAGTGTCAGTGAAAAGATACAAATATTGTTAGAGTAGGTTCTGTTCATTAAAGGCTTAATTGTCAACATATAAAATGTACCACTGAAGAAAGATCATCAAGCAGTTTATACTGTCATAATGTTAGCATATCTGGGCAACAACAGAGATGCACCCCTAGAAGCATAGGGTCAATGAAGAACAGAAGTTTCAACAAGAACTATTGTCATCTAAGTTGATTAAACTACTATGCCAAAATCTTACCTCTGCAATATGAATTTGCAAGGTTTTAGCATCAATAACAATGGGACTTGCTTTCATGGATAAATGTGGAATGATTCCAAGAGAAGCAGCTTCCTGCATATGGTAACAATCTTAGCTGGCATCTAGCAAGCATCCAACCATAGTTTCATAATAAAGCATGAAGTCAGAAAATTGAAGAACAAATTCAGCTGCCTACTGACCTCAAGCAATGAAAAAGCACGAGGATCATATTCTCCAAATCCATCCAACAATGAGCAGAGGTTAGAAAATTTTGATGAGTCAGTAGTTACTCCAACATTTTCAACTAATTTGGCTTTTAGTGAAGCATCACCAGGGACTTTTAGGCATCCCAAAATTTGTGAAACAACGTCCATTGTAGGTTTCTCACCAGCTGCAATTGTTTCACGGTAGACCATTAAGGCTGTTGATGTCCTAAAGAATTAATTTGAGGAGATCAGAGCTTACTCAGGAAATTACATTTTTCACAATAGGATTACCATTCATGAAGAATAACCAACCCATTATTTAAACTTTCAAGGGTAACACAATAGTAGAGAAATTAGAAAAACAACCAATTCTCTTCTGCCACCCCCACCCCTCAGCAAATAAGAAAACAAAAGGCAAAGCTTTTCAAAGGAAAAGGTATATGGCTTACATAGTATTTGTACAAGACAAATGGGGAGGAAAAAAAAACATACAACTCATTTTTTATCTGCGGCCTTCCCGAGTCAAAAGATAAAACATTCTGACCAAGAGCACAAGCCTTCTCATATCTCCGCAAGCACATACCTTCAATGAGGAACAATCAAAGGATTAACTGAATTAATTGCAGATGATTAGTCCAATTTTATGTTACAATGTTCAATCCAGAAGAAAGAAATGTCATGGAAGCTGTTAAACAGAAAACATAAAACATAGCATGTATATCAAATTTCACAAGACTCGGGAACAAGTAAAAGACAAAAATGCTGACGACCTTTGGAAGTCTCCAAAAAAGAAAGAAAGAAAGAAAGAAAGAAACAGCAGTTCCCCTCATACAAAATCCTGGCATTTTGTATGAGGTAAATCTTGACTTCAACAGCTCAAAATTAATTAATAAATATTGAATTTCTTGATCTTATGGATTAAGGTTGTCCAGTGTCTACTCATTGCTAGTCAATAGGACATATGCCCTTGGATCACGGCATCACCTAGACACATAAATATATATAGTTACATACTCACATCAGATGACAGAAGATAGGATCACGACATATTGTTTATCAAAACATTGGAAAATAGATAATCATTGGCTATAATCTGAAACATTTTCTGATTACTGAGCAAGCATTTCAACAAGTCAGAAAAAAAAATCTAGCTTAAAATCTAACAGAAGAATTAAGAATAACGAGCATTATACGAAATTTTAAACAAATACCAAAAAAGTTAAGCTTTCAAACTTTTAGAATGTTCAAATGATGTAGAATCAGCTTCAGTGAGGTAGAATATACCAATTTGAGGTGTGATGGAGACATAGCAGAAAGATGCGGTTAACTTTGAAACTTACCAACAATGCATTTGCGCATAACAAGAGTAGGGGCAACAGAATCTTCTTTGGCTTGTGAAAGAAGCATGAGCCCAACCTCTAGATCATCCTTTCTGGAAAGGAAAACAGAAACATGAAAAGATAAAAATAGCAATAGTCTCAGAAGCTGTGTGTGACACTCTGAGGAAGAAGCATATGCTTAAAAAAGAAGCAATTAGTTTATATGGTAGTCATAGAATTCAGGTCCACATACCTCTCACTGGCCACTGAGAGCATGGAGTATGTAACAGTGTTTGGGCACAAGCCAAAACTCTTCATTTCTGACAGCACTTCAATAGCCTTTGGTAGTTGATCCCCATCACCTGTAAAAACATCCGGTTATTCCATTTCTAGTTTTTTTCTTTAGCTATCCTAGGATTACGCCAAGGCTACACATGTTAATGTGTTATCAGCTTAGAACCATGCTCCCAATTGTTAGTGCCTATACATGATCTCTAGTACAGAACTAAATGCAACAAATGTGAGAAAGAAAAATCTGTACCACTTTGATTAAAAATAAAATAAAACTCTCCCACATAAAGGTTGACCCACTCAGTATTAGTTTTATGTTGCCAAAAAATCCTATTTCTGTATTAATTAATTAATATGTATATATGAGTGTATATATATATACTATATAAATTAAATATGTAAAACTTTTTGTTTATAATAGGCTCAAACATACTTGCTTAAAGCATTGAATGTAGATAAATATTTTTAATTAAACAAACTTGAAAATAAGTTGAGAGCTCCCTTAAAATTAATGGAACCTGACTTGAACACCTAAATATTGGGCACAACTTAGCTCATTTATTTCAGGCAATACTAATAGGCCCATACTTACTTGTGACGAATTCTAGTATATCAAGTTTTAGTTATCAGCCTTTGAGTCAATGTTCTTGTTCGGCATTTTTCTGCATAACTTCATATAGGATCCTTTTTTATGAAGTTTATTTTATTTTGATAAAACTATTATTTTGCTTATCAGTAGGATGTTTTTTTTTTTTTTTTTTTTTTTGAAATGGGAATCGGGAATTGAGGGAGTAGAATCTGAGACCTCTCAGATTTACTCAGATGCACTTACTACCAGACAAAGCCTGTGAGTGCAGTACGATGTTTATTTTTCATTAGCCTAAGAGCTGGATAATTAATTAATTATATAAGCTACAAGAGCCACTTGTAACTCAATTTAGCAACTATGATAGAGAACTTTCTTTTTTACTCTCTCCCTTTTGGTTTATTCATTTGTTTTATTGTCGAGTTATATATTTGAAGTGATCTACCAACATGGTAACCAGGTTGTTTTATTGGTGTAACCTCACCGTTAATGGAATCTAACAACATAAGATTATTCAATCTACAAGTTCATAATATTCTATTACTACTTCTGGTTTTTCCTACAATTTCCCAGGAGCAAGTAAATAAGTTCTCCAGGAATCAATTCATTCATAAATACCAGTGTTAGAAACCTTCTACTGCATCCTTTGAAGAAGACATTTGGCAAGAATTGTGAAGCCGCCTAAAATACCAAGAAACAAAAAAACTATTTTGCAAGGGCAGCCAACCAGATATATGATGCAACATTCAGCATAGGCAGGTTTAGCCAATCTCTAGACAGTGCAGCAATGAACTGATTATCACACTACATGAAATGAGCCATCTTCAAACTTAATAAATGAAAAGAACAAGAAATAGCCAATCTCTAATATTTTATTCTCCTTCAATCAATTCTCAAAGCGGAAAAATAGAACATTATCATGATAAATATGAAAGCATAAATTACTAAAAAAGCCAAGCGGAGTTAAAATTCGAAACTAAAATTGTCAGATTATCATGAAACAAATAATAGATATAGACTTACACAATGCAGTGATCAGAGCATTCATGGTTGAGACTGTTGGGTTTAGTTTAATGGACTTCATATCATCATACAGCTCCAGTGCCTTCAGCCAGTTTTTGCCCTGATGCGAAAAGAAGAAAAACAGTTATAACTGCCAAGTAGGCTATTGCCTTCATAGCTATTTTTGGTTCGAAACATATGCAAAGCAAAACACATAATCCCAAACAAGTAGGTGTTTTCTATTTTTCCCATAAGACATATGAGTTGGGAATCCCTCTGTATGAAAACATTTAATGCAAATAAGTTCTGAGAATATTACAAATGTAGGGAGAAAAAGTGAATGAAAAAAATTACAATTTTGATATCAACATGAAATTATAATCATATCCCTTGGTTTCATGAGAACGAAAAAGGACTTAAGATCTAAAAGCTTCAATAATTGGACATAGAAAGCTAAAGGGCCAGAACTAAATACTTTGTAACTTATATAGCTTAAGAATTTAGCTGGGAGATTCTGTATTGCTACTGCAATACTAGAAACTAAGAATTATACTGTTTACATGTACCAAAAGAACTGCTTGTAACCAACGAGTAGACGAGACATACATTACTGCAAGCTCCCATCAATGAACTATATGGTATAATTCCAAGTTCTAATCCTTGAACCCTGGCTTCCTGTAAGATTTGAAATGCAACATCCACTAATCCAGCATGCCCCGCCACATCTATCATCGCACTGAGAAACATCTGCACATAAGCAAATGTGAGAACTACAAGCATTATATTAATGTGAAACCCTCCCTGTGGATCTGCTTAAATAGAGGTGATTAAATACTCATATTTGATGACAATCAGATCATTTTGCTTTTCTAAATTTTGCTCATGGTAATTTCTGTGGAAGTTCTTAATATTGTTTGCCACTAGAGTACACAAGTGCAACCCATTCAGTTCATTTTTTTAGTTCAGTTGATTAATTAACCCTTCAAGAGAATGGTGCAGTCCTATCCAAAGACCATATGAACAATGACAATGACAGTTCCCATTCTAACAAACAAGAAGAGTGTTCTATTACAAGGGCTAACCACTGTACCAGAGACCACAGCTTCTCTCTATAAATCATAATCCAACTAATATAACTAATTTTGTCCTCACTCCATCAGCATTAGCAGTTGATACCTCATCAGGGGCCACGCCTTTCCTTTTCATGTCTTCATACACTCTGCTTGCAAACTCCCAATCACCAGTCTGGCTGCAAGAATTGACAGCAATTGTATAAACCTCAGGAGTGCCCTTGATGTTAAATTCGTGCATCATGTTATATACTTCTTTTGCCCGACCAACCTAAAAGCGAGGCTTTGTTATGTCACACACTTAAACATAGCAATCAAGAAATCATAAGCCACAAGTATAGTATTTACACACCTGACCAGCCTTTGCACATGCATTTATCAATGCACCAACAGTAACATGATCGGGGTCAATAGGTTGTGCCTCGGCCCTCATTTCTGCTAACACATCAAAGGCACGATCCACAGCTCCCGATTGACCACATGCAGTGATAAGTGCATTAAAGACAACTCGGTCTGGCTTCACGTTCTACTGCACACAACATCTTATCAATGCGACAATTAATTTGACATTAGGAAGTAGAAGTAAACAGGACTATGCAACCAGACCTTGCCCAAAAATTGTCTGAAGACAAGCATGAGTGCTTGATATGATTAAGCGAGTTTCACATAAAAATACTCACTCATATACAAAAGTATATAATTCCAAACAATACCTTGGATCTCATTATCCCATAAGCACCAAATGCCTTAGCCATTTGTCTTGCTCTGCCACAGCCATCAATTAGCGTGCCATATGTATGAACATTTGGTTCAACTCCAGCATTAACCATCTCATGAAACACCTAGTGCAACCATAATGAGCATTACTACTCAAAATCTGCTTTTCCCTTTTTCAGAAAGCAACATAATTGCTTTTGTGGAGTTTGAACAAGGGCACTTTGATTTAGCAACCACCCCATTATTTAATACCAACAGCTGGCTATAATCAAAGATAGTAAATGCTCTGAATAACTTGCCCAAAGGTAAGAGAAATTCATCAAGTATGTCAAACTCCAACTTAGCTTTCATTTGGATTTAATGGTGGCATGAAGTCCGGAATTTGAATCACTAATTAATGAAGCATGAAGATCAATACAACAATAGGCAGAACATAAATTACTAAGAAAATGTTACATGCAAAATAGAACTGTAGAAGAAATATATTTTGAAATCTTGAAATTTTTTATTCCAAATCTAAACCAAGAATAACCAAGAAGTTACCATACTTCAAACATTGAATCAACTTTTCCACTTTTAGCACAGGTTGATATTAAAGTAGTGTAAAGTCTACAATCAGCTTTCAATCCAGCTCCCCGAGCAAGTTGTAGAACTTTGAAAGCTCCTAAAAGAATAATACAGATATCAGTAACTAGAAGCATAATCACAATACATTATGACAGACTTGGACAAGGTGCCGAAGGATTCACTAGTCAACTTACCCTCTGAGTCTTGTGAGCTTGCACACACAGACATGAGCATGTTAAAGGTACTCAAGGTTGGGTTTGGAACCAACTTGCAGAAGAGAAAAGCTTCCTTAACAGCCTTTTGAATTTTGCAGGTCTTGAAAAACTTAGCATGATAAATCTGAAAGCAAATAAACAAATACAGTACTAACTCTGCCCATGAATTCACTGACAAGAGCAAAATACATGGAACAAGAGCTAAAGACGTAACCTCACCTTGCTCATATCCAATAAACCCCTTCTTTCCATATCCTCCAGCAAATCCAAACACTCTGCTAACCTAACAAATATTCAAGAATAAAACATTTTTTTAAAAGAGGAATCAGTTAATTTATGTGGCATCAAGAACAAAACACATAAAGCCCAATATTTTATTTGGGAGATTGGTGATCTATATTTAAACAACTATTTGATTTGATGCTACTATCTCTCTAGTGGAAATTGTCAAGCAGACAGGTCAACAATCTTAATAGGGCAACTCAATGATAACAGTCACCTTCCATCTCTTAACAAACGATTGTAAGTCTGGAATTTCTTTGGAGGATCGTCTTTGTCGGTAGCGTGTATGCCATTTGGGTAGGGAATATCTGGTAGTTTTATATGGTCATCTTGAATCAGGTGTCCTTTTTCTTTGTCTCTTGGAAATCCTCTCCTTCCCATGTTTTCATTTTTGCGAGAACCTCTTTCATATGGTGCTACACGTATTTTTCTTTCAACAGACTCTGAAGAAGGAAAAAAAATCTCAAGTCAAATTGTAGGTAGTCCCATTTTAGGATATCTAATCAAAATAGAGTAGAGCATTACACCATTAAACATAATTGAGATATATGATCTTTTGTGGCATGACCTGCAATTTGAGGGGAGTGCTGCGCTGACAATTCTGCCTCTTTTACTATAGCATTCACCTTCAACGAAGAAAAGCTATTGCCAGGGGAAGACAAGGCATGAGAAGACACAGTGCTTGAACCATTCATGTTTAATGATGAATTCACCACTGATTTGTTTTCCTCATAAAATGTGTAAAGATCCTCTCTAGATGATTCTTCAGAGATACCATAATAGCTAGCAAGGTCAACCATTTTGCCAGCTTCAAAATTTACAGAAGACGAAGTAGAATTAGATTGCTTCGTCATTACTTCTGGAAACGCAGAACTAACGTCAAGCTCATTACTGCTTTTTTCTAATGTCAACTTGGACATTCCCTCGGCCAACTCAAGTGGTTTGATACGTCCAGATTCAGGAATTGATGAGAGTTGAGGCTCAGGCTCTTTTGGAACCACATGATTAGAATCATTAGAAACTGAAAAATCAGCATTGGAAGATTCTGTTGTTTCAACTAGAAGAGAACCATAACTTGTTACATTGTCCTCGAGAACTTGTACGAGGGTCTCTTTCCCTTTAATGGCATAGCTGTTTTCTCTGTTACTCTCTGCCAATTTCGTACTTTCTGCTGCAAGGGTCCCCCTGTGAGAATCTCCAACGTCCAAAGAGGGACTTCCAACAATGTTCACAATATTTCTGCGTAACTGAGATACCCCAGCACTAGGCGAACCCAAATCCTACATCATTCACAAAACATTAAAACAAATTGGAAAAAAAAAATCATAAAACGAACTTAATTAAACCAATTCAACTAATGGACAGCCATATTCTTCAGTTTACCTCTTTAGAACTCCTCTTGTTGGTGTTACGATTGGTTAACTGCTGATTCAGGTAAGCGAAAGAGAGAGCAGAGATAGTAGAAACAGCAACCACAACAAGAACAGAATCGGAACCAAAAGAAGCGTTGATTAAGAATCTTTGAGACTGGTTTCTGCGAATTCTAAGCTTCCTGCATTTGCTTCCGCGAATTGGTCCACCAGGAGGCCGGAGATTGTGAGAGCAACCCAGGAATTCTTTACGAATAGACGATTTAGCACAAGAGAGAGCTGAGATTTGAGCTCCGGAGATTAGGTTTAAGGAATGGGATTTAGCAGAGAAGCACAGCTCCATATTAAAAACTCAAGAGAAACAGAGAGAAGTGAGGTGGTGGAGGAGGGAGGATAGATAGGAGAAAGAGAGAAAATGAAGTCATCGTCTCCTCTGGTTCAACAGACAATTGGATATAGTTGCTGACGTGGCGGAAAACTGAATTCTCTCTATTGGGAATTGCAAATCTAATCTCAGCCGTTAGTTTTTGTGTCTGTATGGATGATGAATCCATTTACCGGTTCACTGATCCAATAATCAGTGGGCTGGTCTCGGCCCGATTCATGAATTTTAAAACCATCGTCAACCGTGGCTGGCTCTGGAGCCGTGCGACCAAACCAAAGCTCTAAAGCTTACTGATTTCTTACTTTGTCTTCCACTTCTTTTACGTACTCCACAATTTTTTTTCCCTCTTTTTGTAAGCAGGTATTATGAAATCTGTGGTTTCCATTCATTTTTGGAGAAATTATTAAAAAACACTTTGTAATTTTATATTATTTTTATTTTAGAGTTTATGATTCACCTTTAATATTATAAAAAAAATTACTAATTTATAAAATAATACATTTCGAATAACAACATGTATTTTATACTAATATAGCATTAAAATAATTTATTAACATTTTAGTTTTTTTAAACATAAAATATAATAAAATTTTAAAAACAAATAGAAATAATTTGTAAGTCATTTCTTACTTATTTCCAATTCCTGATTTTTGAGATTTTCAAAATTTTTAATATCCAAATCTGCAGTAAGATGAGCTCTTAATCTAAAAGACAATCTCAGAATTGTAAGATGAACAGAGGAAGAAACGATGTTGTTAATTATCAATGTTTGCTTCTAACACCTGTTAGGACAGCTATAACATAGAGAAATCAAAAGAGGAGCTTTATAGTTGTGGTTGTTTTCAACATTCTAGGAGCCCTAATTATTTTAGGATTTTATTTAGTTGAAAATGCTTTACATTTCTTAGGAATTAACTTGTAGAAAAGTAGATACAATTGTATTTGATAAATAAATTAATTTTTTAGGAAGTAAAATTATTTTTAAGTGGTAAAAGGTAATAATATCTATAATATAATTTTAAATGTAATAACTTAAAATGCGAATCAAACAAAAGAGTTTTTTATACTTTTTAAGAGATGCCATTTTTTTAAGGGAGATTTATAATTTAATATCTGAGTATTGCCATTATTAACAAGTCGATCCATACATTTTCAGAAACCTATTAAAACGTCCTTATCTTTTCTTTCCGTCAATAAAATAGTCATTTCGTCTATTTTTGCCGTTAAAAATATAATAAAAGACCAAATTACCCCATTTTTTTTCTTCTCCTCCTCCTCCTCCTCCTCCTCCTCCTCCTTCTTCTTTTTCTTCTTCTTCTTCTTCTTCTTCTTTGTTTCTTTTTCGTTAACGGAAGAAAATGATAAGAATGTTTTAATATATGTGAAAAATGATAGGGACTATTTCGTTGACAAAAAAAAAAAACAATAAGAACGTTTTAATAGATATGAAAAAAGATAAAAACGTTTTAATATATTTTTGAAAATGTAGGGAGAGACTATTTCATTGAAGAAAAAAAACAATGAGGAGGGATTATTTCGTTGATGAAAAGAAACGATAATGACGTTTTAATAAATATGAGAAAAGATAGAGACTATTTTATTGACGGAAAGAAATGCTAAAAATGTTTTAATAGGTATGAGAAAAGATAAAAACGTTTTAATAGATTTCTGAAATGTAGAGACTGATTTATTAATAATAGTAATATCCAAAGTCTAAATAAGGGATTTTATTTGAGGGCAAAATTGAATTTTAAAAATTTTCTCTCTCATCCTTTATATATTTTTAACGAAAAATAGGATAGAATGACTATTTTATTGACGGAGAGAAAATATAAATATGTTTTAATATGTTTCTGAAAATGTAAGAATTGACTTATTAATAATGGTAATACCTAAGGACTAAATTATAAATCTCCATCTTTTTAATTTACTTACCCTCAACCAAACAAGATCTAAGTGGGTTGATGGAGAAAATTATCGAAACATGATTATACTTAGAATGATATGCAGACTTTAACAATTTGAAATTAAAATCATTTAAGAACACACAAGAGAGGTAGAGTTATTGTATGAACTAAACAAAATGAAAGAGTTAAATATGAAATTGAAGAATACACTACGGTCATATGTTCAAGAAATTGTTGATTTGAAAAAATAAGTAGAAGCATCACATAAATTGCAAAAAGAATACAAAGAAAAGATATCATTACAAATAGACTTGTAATTTTTGCTATTTCTTTGTTGAAATGTTATTTCCAATTCCACTTACTGGGTTGAGTAAAAATGAAAACGGTAAAAAAAAAATTAGTTGAATATATAAACACCAAGATGTGAGTAGGAATTTTGAATGGACAGAAAATATTTAATAATCTCTCCAAATTGAAAGAAAAAGAAGCAATTATCTTTTCTGTTGTTATTTTGTTTTTTATTTCCTTTATTATTTTACCATTAAATTAGATTTTATTTTATTGTCCCACGTCCGTTTAAAATACAATAATGTTCTATTCATAAGAATTTTAAATAATTCTCTCTTTAATTTTATTTTTGAAATGAGATAGATTTAATTTAAATTTAATATAATATTACAGTCTCAATTTCCCATGAATATATCATGTTTCAATATAGTTTTGAGCGTGAAAAAGTGTTAAATATTATATCGATTTCAGTTAGAGTGATGTCTCTTGTAAGAGATTAGACAATTCTCTTGTTGAATTAGGATGCGTTATACCTAACTCAAATTTAATATAGTTATTTACGATCTAAAAGTGTTAATTTAAAAAAAAACAGAGAAAAATAATTTATATGATTTTAGTAATTGCACCAAATCAAGTCGTATATTATTATAGTATTACTTAAAAAGTATATATGCATGTAGTCAATGATTTTCATTTGAAAATAAGTGTGATTAAAGTCCCAATATACTTTTTTTAAGAGCTAAGTATGCTCGATTCAATTTTTTTATTAAATAAATTTTTAAACTTTATTTTTAATGCGAAAGAAGTCTTAATTTAATAAAATATTATTTATAATAATAAAATATTATTTTTTAATAAAAATATTATTATTTTAATTGATAATAAATTTTCACTTTTGTAATTTTAAATTATTTACTATATATATATATATTAATTTTTTATGTTAATTAAAATACAAAATTTTTTATATTTCAAATTTAAAAAATCACATTTTATTATTTTAAAAATAATATAAAGTTTATTTATATAAGTAAAACTGACACCTAGCATCCAAAATGCGAAACTGACATGCTATTATTACTGTTGTATTTCTCAAGAAAGTATGCATATAGTAAATGATTGCATTGGTAGTATTTGTAGTTTTTTGTAGTGATGAAGCATGAGACAAATAGTAAAATTGATCATAGTTTGCTAGAGACGAAAGTAACTGTGGACGGCAATGAGTGGAATCCTCTTCGAAATCACTCTATACAAATCCAAACTTAAAACTCAAATTGGCGTTAATGTTTTTAACATATTTTGCTGATCACAAGTCAAACAATATCATACGGAGCATTTAACCTTAAATTTTATAACAGATTTAGACCGACCTTAATTTTTATTGCCAACGTCTATTGGAAGCCAATAATAGTTTTTCGGAAAAAGAATTTCGAAACATTAGACTTTCAAAAGTGTGACGAGAGCTACAACCCTATTACAAAGTTAAAAGGTAAAAATTTCATTATTTAGAGGTCAATTTTACATTTTTATTTTTTTTGAATTTTTCATAATTTTTTGTATTAGGATTTTTACTATTATAAATAGCCATTTTTTTTACTGTTTGAAACACTATTCGATTTTTGAGAATTCAATAATAGATTTCGGTTTCTAACCTTTCATTTTCTAAATTTCGTCTTAGTCAAACGTTATTGGTTAAAACTCTTGATGGAGTCTAATCAGTCCTATTTCAGTTGGTATCAGACCGAAGTTTATCCATGGCCGATAATCAAGAGATGCAACTCACTGCAATTGAGGCATCCTTAGCAGAATTGAAGGAGATGATCGGACAACTAGTCCTACAACAGGGTAACAACCAACCTGCCGCAATTGAAAACCCACAGCCAATTTCAAATCTTGTGGTCGCAAATCCTATGGCCGCAAATCTTCAACAGGATTATCACGAAAGTTACAAGATAAAGATAGACCTTCAAAACTTTTCTAGTTTATTGGATGTAAAATTTATCCTTGATTGGCTGGTAGAAGTTGATCAGTTTTTTGAAGTTATGAATATGGAAGAGGATCGAAAGGTTCCGATTATAGCTTATAAATTAAAGGGTGGTACAGCAGCATAGTGGAATTCTATTCAAAACAAATGCTATCGCAGGAGGCTGAAACATATACGAAAGTGGCTGTTGATGAAACAGATGATTGAATAGTAATTCTTGCCTAGTGATCATGCTCAGGTTTTATATAATTGGTATCATGACTGTATTCAAGGGAGTCGAAGAATAGATGAATATATAGAGGAGTTTTTAAGGTTGCAGGCGAGGTGTGAAAACTGTGAGAATGAAGTCCAGTAGTGTAATACCCGGCTAGACTCCGGTATCGGAATCCCTACCGTCCGGTGGGACCTCAGATGTCGGAAACCTCTAGAAGGGTAAAACTATGATTTTATGAAATGTTTTCATGTATTTCATGTTTTTAAGTAAGAAATTAAATGAGTTTTTGCATGAAAAATCTTTGGAGGAAAACCCAGGTTCGGCCGCCGAACTCCAAGTTCGGCCGCCGAACCTTGCATGCATGCGGAGGCACTTTCGGCCCCCGAACGTGGCCTGGCCAGCCACCTATAAAAAGGGGCACTTAGCCGAAATGGGAGAGTTTTCTCCCATTTTCAGCCACAGTAAGCTTCCGACCTCCCTCTCCCAAATCTTGTGTTTTTCCTTCAATCCCCACCTTTTTCTTTGAGTTTTAAGGTTCCACAAAAGTTTTTGAGTGTTTTTAAGCAAGTTTGGAGCTTGGAAGTCTTGGAGCTAAATCCCTCCATTTTCCGAGCTAGGGTCGTTCTTCCTCTCGATCTTCAAGAGGTAAGCTTCGATCTATGCTTCTTTTATGTTTTATGAAAGTTTTATGCAAGTTGATGGGGTAGAATGCATGTTTAGGCTTGTTGTTAGGTTTATGGGTTTATGTTGTGATTTGAACAATGTATGTTGGAAATGTGTTGTTTGAAGTGTTGTAGTTGGGGTATTTTATAGTTTGAGACCCCTAGGTGTGATGTATGATGTGTATGCATGTGTAGAAACAAGTTTATGCATGTTTTGAGGCGTTTTGGAGGCTGTGGACACAAGGGAGCCAAGTTTCTGCCCTTCGGCAGAAACTCAGGTTCGGCCGCCGAAGTGACTTTCGGCCGCCGAACCCCCTTGTGGAGGCAGTTTCGGCTGCCGAAGCCTGCCCCCGAAACTTAAGTTTCGTCTCTGTCTGGGAGGTTCGGCCGCCGAAAGTGCCGTCGAACTTGCATGACTTTCGGCTGCAGAGGGACTTTCGGCCGCCGAACCTGCCGCCGAAAGTGCACTGTTCAGCCATTTCTTGCATGTTTTCATGTGATGTTTTCAGGATGTTTTAGGGAGTTTTTGGGGAGTATTTTAGAGTCATATTCATATATGTTTGGTCCCTCATTTGAGTCCACCTGTGTAGGTTCGGACCCGAGGAACCGAGACCCCCAGCAGTGAGCCAGCTGCTTCAGAGTCTCTTCAGAGCTAGCCAGAGGTGAGTGGAATAAACTTTAAGTTTTAAAGCAAATTAATGAAATGTTTTAGCATGATTCACGCATCATGAATGCCATGAGATATATTAGGTTGTTTGCATTAGAATTCACGAATATGTTGCATTGCATACTTTGTTGTTGATGTGGATGAATGTTGAATGATCCATTAGCCCTTGTATGTCATGATAGCCTATGTGAGTCCAGGTGTGCCTGCTACGGCTCTACGCCCCTGGCACTATGACAGATTATGGAAGTCCGGGTGTGCCTGCTACGGCTCTACGCCCCCGGCACGTATAAGTAAGAAAGATAGGGGCTAAATGGTGACAAGTTCATCCTTGTTGTGAAATGTTTGTGTTATGGCGCATACATGAAAGCATGATTTAAATTGATGTTTTATTATTCTGCTCACTGGGCTCTAGTAGCTCACCCCACTCCCTTTATCCCCAGAGTTGCAGGTACAGGATAGATCAGGAAGTCGGCTAGAGTGAAGTTAAGTCATGTATGTTGTAATAGATAGTAGTGGACATGAACATGATGTAATGAGTATTTATGACCATGTAATGTAATGAATGATTTGATGATGTATTGAGGATTACAGTAGTGCTTGACCTAGAGGTGTGTGAATCCCCATTATGTACAGAGTGTTTAATGAGTAATGATGTTAATGACCATGATTATCCAAGCTGATATGTATGATGATGATACCCCATTGGAGTATTTGATGAGGACTCCAGTGTGGGGTTTATGTATGATTTTGTGCATGCACAGGTTTTGCTTGGATAAGAGAAAAGAAAAATTTTTACAGATCCTGTATATGTTGTTATGTATGGGATTCCACAGGTTTACAGGAGGTATGTAGGCTTGCTACGGGTCCCGGCGGCCTTAAGCCGATCTGGATCCTAGCGCCGGTAACGGGTCGGATTTCCGGGTCGTTACAGAGTGGTATCAGAGCCCTAGGTTCATATGGTCGGACCTAGTGTGTCGGGCTCATAGATGTTCTAGAAGGTCAAGCACACTAGGAAAATCATGTCCACTAGGATAGGATGTAGAGTCCTGTCTATATGATGATATGATATGCCATGATGATATGCATGTGCATAAATGCTATGATGTGATGCTATGTATGTGATGAGGGTTCATGTGTTTCCACATGAACCATATGATGCTAATGATTGCTTATACTATGTGCTGTTTTTCAGAAGATAGAATGAGAGGAACTCGTCGATCTGCACGATTGACTGGAGTGCCACCTCAGGACGAGGGCGCTGATGCCCGTCCTCCAGCATTGCCTAGGGCAATGTCCAGTAGGTCCAACAGAGACAGAGTAGCTAGAGACCCTAAAAGGTCTTTGGATCTGGGTAGAAGCAGATCAGTAAGGGGAACAGTGCAGGGAGGAATGTCTGAGGATATGGAAGTAGATCAGAGGAGGGATGGCAGTCTCGGTGTGAGCATGCCGGAAGAGGGCATGGGAGAATCAGAAGGAGGCACTCAGGCCTCGAGTTATGTCCAGCCACATCACTACCCACCCTATTCACACCATCCAGAGTATTCGATGGGAGGTACATCGGATTACCCCAGTTTTAGCCCTTATGTAATACCTGGCTAGAGCCCGGCACCGGAATTCCTATTGTCTGATGGAATCCGGGGTGTTGGGATTCTATCTAAGGGTAGGAGTTGTGTGTTATTAAGGGTTATGATGTGTTTGAATGTTTTAAAGATTAAGGGAAGTGAGTTTTGAGTTGAAATGACCTAAGGCAGTTGAGCCAAGTTCGGCCGCCGAAAGTAAGTTCGGCCGCCGAAGGTGTTCGGCTTCCGAAGGTGAGTTCGGCCCCCGAACGATTGCATGGTCTTGCATGTGATTGAGCAGCCGACGATGAGCTGGCTGGTGAGCTGAGTCATGGTTTTTGACAAGTGTTGGCCTCAGATTCTTGCCATGGAATGGCCACGTCTCTATGACTCACCTGTACATGTTTTGGGTGATCATACAGAAGCTTGAGGTGCTTGCAAAAGTGTTGAGAGTTGAGAGAAACTAAAGTTACGTTTTTGAGAGAGTTTGAGAGTGTGAGAAGAGGTGATTCGTTTTTCCTTGTTCAGAGTGTTTAGCTTCTTGCTACAGGAGGTAAGTGATGCACTTGAACATGTATATATGTTTCTGAGTTTATGGGGATAAGGGAAGGAGATGCATGCTTAGGGTATTAATGATAGTTTTGATGAGTTATGCATGGCTACATGTTTATGTGTTATGTTTGATTTATTGTTTGGGGTTATTAGCTAGTTTTGGACCCCTGTGATCATATACATGAGTATATGTATGTTGAGGAGGTGAAGTTTGCATGGTTTGAGAAGTTGAAGGGAAGGAGGAGATGGTTTGCCATTAAAACTGAGTTCTGGATGAACTCAGGTTCGGCAGCCGAAGGTTCATTCGGCCGCCGAACCTCTTGCATGGAGGCTTAGGCTGCCACAGCTTGCCCCCGAGTGTTTTGCATGTTCGGCTCTGTTTGGGGGATTCGGCCGCCGAAAGTGCCGCCGAAGGTGAGAGACTTTCGTCTCTGGAGTGCCTTGTGGCCTCCGAAACTTGCCCCCGAAAGGGTTCGGCCGCCGAACATAGAGATTCGGCCGCCGAAGGTGCTTGAGTTTCGTCTCTGGAAAGGACATTCGGCCGCCGAACCTGCCGCCGAAAGTGTTCTGTCCAGCTTTCTTTTGCTTGTTTTGCATGACTATTAGAGTGAGTGTAAGGGGATTCTTGGGGAGTTTAAGTGAGTTGGTCATAAGCTTGTTTGGTCCCTCATTTGAGTCTTTATGTGCTTATACAGACCAGAGGAACCAGAGAGAGCAGCAGTGAGTACTGCTCCAGAGATTCAGAACCTGCAGAGTCAGTCAGTCCAGTTAGCCAGAGGTGAGTGGAACTAAACTTATAACTTTTAATTGAACCACAAACTGCTTTTAGCATATCTCATGCATCATGATTATGTCATAGGATGATTGCATTAGTATCCACGAATATGTTGCATTGCATTGTTATTTGTTGATGTGAGTAAATGCTGAATGATCCAATAGTCACAGACAGGAAGTCCAGGAGCCTTTGACTACGCCCTGGCACGTATAGCAAAGACCAGGAGCCTTTGACTACGCCCTGGCAGGTATAGCAAAGTCCAGGAGCCTTTGACTACGCCCTGGCAATGGTAAGTTCACAGGTGTTATATACACATATACATATATGACAGGAAGACCAGGTGCTCGATTCTACGCCCTGGCACAGAGTTACTGGGACTATGTGGTGACAGGTTTACTCTTGATGTGGCTTGTCTGTGATATGGTGCATTCCATGAGATCATATTTTACTGAGATGTTTTACTGTTCTACTCACTGGGCTATAGAGCTCATCCCACTCCCTTAACCCCAGTTTTGCAGGTTCAGTATTCAGTGTACAGTGTACAGGAAAGGACAGTCCAGCCGAGTACAGGAAAAAGAGAAGAGATCTGTAATAGCCTAGAGTGGACATGTAATATTAAAGAGATGTAATAGTTGTTGCTTGACCTAGACCTAGTGATGTATATGTTTTGTACATGATCGGTATATGTATATATGTTTTCCTGTATGTGGAAACCAGGCTTAACAGGTATGAGTTAACCCATCTAGAGCAAGCTCTAGTCAGGGATACAGAGTACAGAGTACATGAGTACAGAGTACAAAGATAGTGCATGCACAGGTTAAGCCTCGGTTCAGAAAAGAGTTTTATTTTCACATAAAATGTATGATCATGTATGAGGTTTACAGGTGCACAGAGAGTATAGCAGGCTTACTACGGGTTCTGGCGGCCTTAAGCCGACCTGAATCCTAGCGCCGGTGACGGTCCTTTTTGGGGTCGTTACAGATTGGTATCAGAGCCCTAGGTTCACATGATCGGACCTATAGAGACAGTGTTGGGCTCAGACAGGTTAGAAGTGGTCAAGCACAATAGGAAATCATGTCCACTAGGATAGGGTCTTGAGTCCTATCTGCTATGATATGCCATGAGTATTGCATGTGTATGAGTGATATGTGATATTTATGTGCTATGTGCTAAAGCGATATGTTATATGTTGTGTTTCCAGAGTAAAGATGCGAGGAACTCGTCGATCAGCTCGATTGACTGGAGTCCCACCAGAAAATGAGAGACTAGCTGCTCGTCCTCCTGCATTGCCAAGGGCAAGGTCTCAGAGATCTAGCAGGGAAGGTATGTCAATAGACCCTAGAAGGTCTGTAGACGAGAGCAGAAGAGGTACAGCTAGGGGAGGTAGATCAGAGGAAGAGAGAGAGGCTAAGGAGACTGATCCGTCTATGGATGAAGGTATGGGCGATTCCGAGGGAGGTGTTCAGGCCTCAGGTTATGGTTATCCATCCTTGTTTCAGGAGCCAGAGTATCCGATGGAGGGTATGTCGGAATACTCTCGTTTTGACCCATATCCTACATACATGCCATATATGCCATATCCTCACTATTACCCATCATATCCACCATATCCTATGTATCCATCTTCCCCTATACATCCAAGTGCAGCACACCTAGAGCCAAATGAACCAAATGAACCAGTACCACCACCAGAACCAGTAGTCCCTGTTGTTGACGGGCATGAACCTAGCTCATCTGGAGGTAAAGTTCAAATGACGGAGTACTTAAAATTGGATGCTCCGAAATACAATACGGGAGATGATCCATTTGATTACCTCAGAGCAGTTAGGATGATCACCAGTGAATTGGGAGCAGATGATAGGAGAGCCATTGAGATGGCAGGTTTCACATTAAAGTGCAGGAAGGCCAGAGAATGGTTTAAGAATTATGTGGAGCCTAGAATGGACAGTATGTCATGGGGAGAGTTCGCCAATGAGTTTGCAGGGTGGGCTTTTCCTGACAGTTCAAGGGAGATGAAGATAATTGAATTTGAACAGTTAAGACAGACAGACGAGATGAGTGTTGATGAATTCACAGATAAGTTCCTGGATCTGCTTCAGTATGTGGGTCAAGCCTATGATACTGACCAGAAGAAGGCAAGGAGATATACTATGAGATTGCATCCCAGGTATTCTTCGTTGATTCTTCCAGCAGAAAAGGAGAGTTTTCACTCTATTATAGATGCAGCCAGGAAAATGGAAGCTAATGCCAATATTCAGAAACAATCTAGGGCACAAGCTTCGGGTTCTAAAGCCCCCAGTTCAGGTTCTACAGGCAGTAAAAGATGGGATAGAGCGAGAGGAACAAGGAAAGGGTTCTGGAATAAAGTCAAGTCAGGTCTGGGAATAGGTAGTGGCTCAAGCTCTGGCACAGCTCCAGTCTGCAGACGATGCGGAAAACCACATGGCGGAGTTTGTCAGTTGGGATCTACAGCTTGTTTTCGATGTGGACAGGAAGGGCATATTGCTCGGGATTGTCCGCAGATGACTTTTGCACCATCCCAGCAGATGAGTTCAGGCAGTGTGGTACAGCCAGTTGTACGGCCAGTAGCTCCAGTCATGCCTCAGAGTAGTGGCAGAGGTAGAGGGAGAGGGGTAGCCTCTACTTCAGCAGCAGGTTCCCGAGGTGGAAATCCGGTAGCCCCGGCACGGATTTTCACAGTGACACAGGAGGAGGCTAACACGTCGAACACAGTGGTGTCAGGTAATCTCATCATTGGGTGTTCAGATGTGTATGCTTTGATGGACCCCGGTGCTTCTCATTCCTTTATTGCTTCGAGAGCCATAGAGAGGTTGGGTTTGATCAGTTCTGAGTTAGAGTATCCTCTCTGGGTCAGTGGACCTAGATGTGACCCATCAGTGGCAGTGTCAGTCTGTCGTTTCAGTCCAGTGTTTATTGAGGGTAGATGCCTTCCAGCTGACCTTGTGGTTCTAGATTTGACAGATTTTGATGTCATTCTAGGGATGGATTGGCTATCTGCATATAGTGCTACGTTGGACTGTCGAGAGAAGCTAGTGAGTCTCAGAGACCAGTATGGGTCAGATTGTGTCTTCAGAGGAGACAGGAGAGGTACACCCAGAGGTATGATTTCAGCCCTTCAGGCTCGTCGTTTGCTTAGGAGGGGTTGTCAGGGGTTTCTAGCTCATGTGAGAGAGCTAGACAGTCAGGTGAGGGAACCAGCCACAGTGCCAGTAGTCCGAGAGTTTCTCGATGTGTTCCCAGACGATTTGCCAGGACTACCACCTGATAGGGAGATAGGATTTGACATTGAATTATTGCCAGGTACTAGACCTATCTCTATACCTCCCTACAGGATGGCGCCAGCTGAGTTAACAGAATTGAAAGAACAGTTGCAGGACTTGGTAGATAAGGGTTTCATCCGCCCTAGTACCTCACCTTGGGGTGCTCCAGTGCTTTTTGTCAGAAAGAAGGATGGATCCCTTAGACTTTGTATCGACTACAGACAGTTGAACAAGGTCACTATCAAGAATAGGTATCCCTTACCTCGGATTGATGATCTATTTGACCAGCTAGCTGGAGCAGGTTGTTTCTCGAAAATAGATCTGAGATCTGGGTATCATCAGTTGAGAGTCAGAGAGGCAGATGTGCCTAAGACAGCTTTCCGGACCAGATATGGGCATTATGAGTTCTTAGTGATGCCGTTTGGGTTGACTAACGCCCCTGCAGCATTTATGGATCTCATGAACAGGGTATTCAGTGAGTTTCTGGATCACTTTGTCATTGTGTTTATCGATGATATCTTAGTGTATTCCAGAGATGCAGAGGAGCATGCCCAGCATCTGAGGATTGTTTTACAGACACTGCGAGAGCATGGTTTATATGCCAAGTTCTCGAAGTGTGAGTTTTGGTTACGGAGCATTTCCTTCTTGGGACATGTAGTATCAGCAGAGGGTATTGAGGTAGATCCCAAGAAGATAGAGGCTGTAGCTAACTGGCCCAGACCCACAACAGTAACTGAGATTAAAAGCTTTCTGGGACTGGCAGGTTACTACAGGAGGTTTGTTCAGAACTTCTCAAAGATAGCAGCTCCTATGACCAAATTGACTCAGAAAAACCAGAAGTTTATATGGTCAGACCAGTGTGAAGAGAGCTTCGAGGAGCTCAAGAGGAGATTAACCACAGCACCAGTGTTAGCTCTGCCTGTGAGTAATGAGGACTTCACAGTATTCTGTGATGCATCTCGAGTGGGATTGGGTTGTGTATTGATGCAGAGTGATAGAGTAATAGCTTATGCTTCTAGACAATTGAAGAAGCACGAGTTGAATTACCCTACCCATGACCTAGAGATGGCAGCAGTTATCTTTGCACTTAAGATGTGGCGGCATTACCTCTACGGAGTTAAATGCGAGATCTTCACTGATCATAAGAGTTTACAGTACATCTTAAGTCAAAGAGAGCTGAATTTGAGGCAGAGAAGGTGGGTCGAATTGCTCAGTGATTATGATTGTAAAATCCAGTATCACCCGGGTAAGGCGAATGTTGTCGCAGACGCCCTAAGCCGGAAGTCACTAGGCAGTTTATCCCATATAGCAGCAGAGCGGAGACCAGTTGTGATGGAGCTTTATAAGCTCTTTGACGAGGGATTACAGTTAGAGTTGTCTGGTACAGGTGCGTTGATAGCACAGATGAGAGTGACACCTGTGTTTCGGGAGCAGATAGCTCAGAGACAGCATGAGGACCCTGAGTTGATGAAAATTGCCAGGACTGTTCAGTCAGGCAACAATGCAGAGTTCAGATTTGATAGTAAAGGGATCCTTCGCTATGGAAGTCGACTTTGTGTACCAGATAGGGGCAGTGTGAAAGAAGACATTATGAGGGAAGCTCATAATGCAAAGTATAGTGTTCACCCAGGAGCTACCAAGATGTATCAGGATCTGAAAAGGATCTATTGGTGGCCAGACATGAAGAAAGAAGTGGCGCAGTTCGTGACAGCCTGTGAGGTTTGTCAGAGGGTGAAATTAGAGCATCAGAAACCAGCAGGAATGCTTAACCCATTACCGATTCCAGAATGGAAATGGGAGAACATAGCCATGGATTTTGTAGTGGGTTTACCAGTAGCGTCCAACAGGATAGACTCGATATGGGTGATTGTGGACAGACTCACGAAATCTGCTCATTTTCTTCCAGTACGGAGTAACTATTCTGTGGATAAGTTGGCACAGGTCTATCTGGATGAAATAGTGAGATTACATGGAGTCCCAGTGTCTATAGTTTCAGACAGAGGACCACAGTTTACATCCCGCTTTTGGCGGAGTCTGCAGAGTGCGATGGGCACGAGGTTAGATTTTAGTACTGCTTTCCACCCACAGACTGATGGACAGTCAGAAAGGACCATCCAGACCATAGAGGATATGCTTCGCCTATGTGTGTTAGACTTTGGCGGTTCTTGGAGGCAGCATCTACCTTTGGTGGAGTTTGCCTACAATAACAGTCATCATGCTAGCATTGGGATGGCTCCTTATGAAGCGTTGTATGGGAGGAAATGCAGATCCCCTGTTTGCTGGGAAGAGGTAGGAGAGAAAACTCTTGCAGGGCCAGAATTAGTAGACATTACTAGTAGAATGGTGCCCATGATCAGAGAGAGAATCAGAACAGCTCAGAGTAGACAGAAAAGTTATGCAGACGTTCGCAGAAAGCAATTAGAGTTTCAAGAAGGTAATTGGGTGTTGCTGAAAGTGTCTCCAATGAAAGGAGTAGTTCGTTTTGGAAAGAAAGGTAAATTAGCTCCACGGTACATTGGACCCTTTGAGGTGTTGCAGAGGATCGGAAATGTGTCGTATAAGCTGGATTTACCTGTTTCTATGGAGAGGATTCACCCGGTATTTCATGTTTCTATGCTACGACAGTTTGTGTCAGATCCGAATCAGGTTTTGAGTGAGCCTGAAGTGGAGATTCATACAGATCTCACCTATATAGAGCAACCAGTGCGGATTTTAGACACGCAGATCAGACAGCTAAGGAACAAGGAGATTCCGATGGTGAAAGTCCTATGGAACCACCATAACCTAGAAGAGTGCACGTGGGAGACGCGGGAGTCTATGCTCCAGCAGTATCCATATCTGTTTTGAGGTTAGTTTCCTCCTTGTGTTTTGTTTTTTTGTATGTTTTAGGAACATCCGAGGACGAATGTTCTTAAGGAGGGGAGAATGTAATACCTGGCTAGAGCCCGGCACCGGAATTCCTATTGTCTGATGGAATCCGGGGTGTTGGGATTCTATCTAAGGGTAGGAGTTGTGTGTTATTAAGGGTTATGATGTGTTTGAATGTTTTAAAGATTAAGGGAAGTGAGTTTTGAGTTGAAATGACCTAAGGCAGTTGAGCCAAGTTCGGCCGCCGAAAGTAAGTTCGGCCGCCGAAGGTGTTCGGCTTCCGAAGGTGAGTTCGGCCCCCGAACGATTGCATGGTCTTGCATGTGATTGAGCAGCCGACGATGAGCTGGCTGGTGAGCTGAGTCATGGTTTTTGACAAGTGTTGGCCTCAGATTCTTGCCATGGAATGGCCACGTCTCTATGACTCACCTGTACATGTTTTGGGTGATCATACAGAAGCTTGAGGTGCTTGCAAAAGTGTTGAGAGTTGAGAGAAACTAAAGTTACGTTTTTGAGAGAGTTTGAGAGTGTGAGAAGAGGTGATTCGTTTTTCCTTGTTCAGAGTGTTTAGCTTCTTGCTACAGGAGGTAAGTGATGCACTTGAACATGTATATATGTTTCTGAGTTTATGGGGATAAGGGAAGGAGATGCATGCTTAGGGTATTAATGATAGTTTTGATGAGTTATGCATGGCTACATGTTTATGTGTTATGTTTGATTTATTGTTTGGGGTTATTAGCTAGTTTTGGACCCCTGTGATCATATACATGAGTATATGTATGTTGAGGAGGTGAAGTTTGCATGGTTTGAGAAGTTGAAGGGAAGGAGGAGATGGTTTGCCATTAAAACTGAGTTCTGGATGAACTCAGGTTCGGCAGCCGAAGGTTCATTCGGCCGCCGAACCTCTTGCATGGAGGCTTAGGCTGCCACAGCTTGCCCCCGAGTGTTTTGCATGTTCGGCTCTGTTTGGGGGATTCGGCCGCCGAAAGTGCCGCCGAAGGTGAGAGACTTTCGTCTCTGGAGTGCCTTGTGGCCTCCGAAACTTGCCCCCGAAAGGGTTCGGCCGCCGAACATAGAGATTCGGCCGCCGAAGGTGCTTGAGTTTCGTCTCTGGAAAGGACATTCGGCCGCCGAACCTGCCGCCGAAAGTGTTCTGTCCAGCTTTCTTTTGCTTGTTTTGCATGACTATTAGAGTGAGTGTAAGGGGATTCTTGGGGAGTTTAAGTGAGTTGGTCATAAGCTTGTTTGGTCCCTCATTTGAGTCTTTATGTGCTTATACAGACCAGAGGAACCAGAGAGAGCAGCAGTGAGTACTGCTCCAGAGATTCAGAACCTGCAGAGTCAGTCAGTCCAGTTAGCCAGAGGTGAGTGGAACTAAACTTATAACTTTTAATTGAACCACAAACTGCTTTTAGCATATCTCATGCATCATGATTATGTCATAGGATGATTGCATTAGTATCCACGAATATGTTGCATTGCATTGTTATTTGTTGATGTGAGTAAATGCTGAATGATCCAATAGTCACAGACAGGAAGTCCAGGAGCCTTTGACTACGCCCTGGCACGTATAGCAAAGACCAGGAGCCTTTGACTACGCCCTGGCAGGTATAGCAAAGTCCAGGAGCCTTTGACTACGCCCTGGCAATGGTAAGTTCACAGGTGTTATATACACATATACATATATGACAGGAAGACCAGGTGCTCGATTCTACGCCCTGGCACAGAGTTACTGGGACTATGTGGTGACAGGTTTACTCTTGATGTGGCTTGTCTGTGATATGGTGCATTCCATGAGATCATATTTTACTGAGATGTTTTACTGTTCTACTCACTGGGCTATAGAGCTCATCCCACTCCCTTAACCCCAGTTTTGCAGGTTCAGTATTCAGTGTACAGTGTACAGGAAAGGACAGTCCAGCCGAGTACAGGAAAAAGAGAAGAGATCTGTAATAGCCTAGAGTGGACATGTAATATTAAAGAGATGTAATAGTTGTTGCTTGACCTAGACCTAGTGATGTATATGTTTTGTACATGATCGGTATATGTATATATGTTTTCCTGTATGTGGAAACCAGGCTTAACAGGTATGAGTTAACCCATCTAGAGCAAGCTCTAGTCAGGGATACAGAGTACAGAGTACATGAGTACAGAGTACAAAGATAGTGCATGCACAGGTTAAGCCTCGGTTCAGAAAAGAGTTTTATTTTCACATAAAATGTATGATCATGTATGAGGTTTACAGGTGCACAGAGAGTATAGCAGGCTTACTACGGGTTCTGGCGGCCTTAAGCCGACCTGAATCCTAGCGCCGGTGACGGTCCTTTTTGGGGTCGTTACACCTTATCCTCCACATATGCCATACCCACCTTACTACCCACCATACTCTCAGTACCCCATGTACCCACCTCCACCTCCCTATACCAGTACAGCAAACCCTACCCCAGGGGATGTTGCACCTCCACCACCACCAGTACCTACTGTCCCGGAAACACAAGTACCCAAACCTACCTCATCTGGAGGGAGCAAGGTCAAGATGACCGATTACATGAAGTTGGGTGCTCCTCAGTACAGAGTAGGCGATGACCCATTTGAGTATCTGAGCAGGATCAAGACTATTACAGATGAGATAGGGGCTGATGACAGTAGAGCCATTCAGATGGCTGGGTTCACACTGGAGTGCAAGAAGGCACGTGGTTGGTTTAAGAACTATGTGGACCCGAGAGCGGACAGTATGTCCTGGGAGGAGTTCGCAAATGAGTTTGCAGGATGGGCTTTCCCTGAGAGCTCTAGAGAGCAGAAGATGATAGAATTCGAACAATTGAGGCAGACTGAACAGATGAGTGTGGAGGAGTACACAGACAGGTTCCTGGAGTTGTTGCCATATGCTGGGCAGAATTTGGACACAGATCAAAAGAAGTCAAGGAGATATATTATGAGGCTGCACTCCAGGTATTCCTCTTTGATACAGTCAGCAGAGAGGGAGAGTTTCCATGCCATAGTGGATATGGCTAGGAGAATGGAGGCTAGTGCTATCGTTGAGGGGAAGGTAAAACAGTCAGTGGCACAGTCTTCTGGTTCCAAGACCCCAGGTGGGGAAAGGATAGACTCTTCTTCTCTGAGTGCAGCAGTTGCAGGCAGTAAGAAGTGGGACAGAGGCCACAGAAAATCTAAGAAGAATAAGTTCTAGAACAAGATCAAGTCAGGTCTGGGTTTCGGCAGTGGCTCAAGCTCTGGCGCAGAGGTTACAGCATGTATGAGATGTGGGAGACCACACAAGGGAGTATGTCTGGCAGGGACAAACACATGTTTCAGATGCGGACAGGCGGGTCATTTGGCTCGAGATTGTCCTAGAGCAGCCTTTGCAGCACCGTCTCAGCAGACAGCCTCCGGCAGTGTGGTGCAGCCAGTAGCTCCAGCCGCAACACAGGCCAGTGGCAGAGGCAGAGGGAGAGGGTCAGCCTCTTCATCAGCAGGATACAGAGGTGAAGGTCCATCAGCTCCGGCACGGATCTTCACTATGACTCAGCAGGAGGCCAACACATCCAACACTGTGGTGGCAGGTAATCTCATCATTGGTTGTTCTGATGTGTATGCCTTAATGGACCCGGGTGCATCTCATTCTTTTATTGCTCCGAGAGTCGTGGAGAGGGTAGGATTGATGGTCTCTGGGTTAGAGTGTCCCCTATGGGTCAGTGGACCCAAGTGTGACCCGTCAGTGGCAGAGGCAGTTTGCCAATGTAGTCCAGTTTTCATAGAGGGAAGATGCCTTTCCGCCGACCTCGTGGTTCTAGATTTGACAGATTTTGACGTCATTCTAGGGATGGATTGATTATCGACCCATGGTGCTACCTTGGACTGTAGAGACAAGGTAGTCAGATTCAGAGATCAGGATGGGTCAGAGGTCGTCTTCAGAGGAGACAAGAGGGGTACACCTAGAGGTCTGATCTCAGCTCTTCAGGCTCGTAGGTTGCTTAGGAGGGGATGTCAGGGGTTTCTAGCTCATGTGAGGGAGTTAGATAGTCATGTCAGAGAGCCCGCCTCAGTGCCTGTGGTGAGTGAGTTCTTAGATGTTTTCCCAGATGAGCTGCCAGGGTTACCACCTGCTAGGGAGATAGAGTTCGAGATTGAGTTAATGCCCGGTACCAGACCGATCTCTATCCCTCCCTACAGGATGGCACCAGCTGAATTGAAAGAACTGAAGGAATAGTTGCAAGAGCTGGTAGATAAGGGTTTCATCCGACCGAGTACTTCACCTTGGGGTGCTCCGGTTTTGTTTGTGAGGAAGAAGGATGGATCCCTCAGACTTTGTATCGACTACAGACAGTTGAACAAGGTCACTACCAAGAACAAGTACCCTTTGCCGAGGATCGACGATCTATTCGACCAGCTAGCAGGAGCAGGTTGTTTCTCCAAAATAGATCTGAGATCAGGGTACCATCAGTTGAGGATAAGGAATGAAGATGTACCGAAGACAGCTTTCAGGACCAGGTATGGGCACTATGAGTTCCTTGTGATGCCGTTTGGGTTGACCAACACCCCTGCAGCATTCATGGACCTCATGAACAGAGTATTCAGTCAGTATCTGGATCACTTCGTTATTGTCTTCATAGATGATATCTTAGTGTATTCCAGAAATACAGAGGAGCATGCCCATCACCTGAGGACAGTTTTGCAGACCTTGAGAGAGCATGGCTTGTATGCCAAGTTCTCCAAGTGTGAGTTTTGGCTTAGGAGCATTTCATTCTTGGGGCACATTGTGTCAGAACAGGGTATTGAAGTAGACCCCAAGAAGGTAGAGGCTGTAGCTAACTGGCCTAGACCCACCACAGTGACCGAGATCAAGAGTTTTCTGGGTTTAGCAGGTTACTACAGGAGGTTCGTTCAGGACTTCTCAAAGATTGCTGCTCCTATGACCAAATTGACAAAGAAGAATCAGAAGTTCATATGGACCGATCAGTGTGAGGAAAGCTTTGAGGAGCTTAAGAGGAGGTTGACTTCAGCACCGGTGTTAGCTCTGCCAAAAAGTGATGATGACTTCTCAGTATATTGTGATGCGTCCCGTGTGGGACTGGGTTGTGTGCTAATGCAAAATGAGAGGGTGATCGCTTATGCTTCTAGGCAGCTGAAGAAGCATGAGCTGAATTACCCCACACATGACCTAGAGATGGCAGCAGTGATCTTTGCACTCAAGATATGGAGGCATTACCTTTATGGGGTAAAATGTGAGATCTTCACAGATCATAAGAGCCTGCAGTACATCCTGAGTCAGAGAGAACTGAACTTGAGGCAGAGGAGATGGGTAGAGCTGTTGAGTGACTATGATTGCAAGATTCAGTACCATCCGGGTAAGGCGAATGTTGTGGCAGACGCCCTAAGCCGAAAATCACTCGGCAGTCTATCCCACATTTCAGCAGAGAGGAGGCCGGTGGTGAAGGAGTTCCACAGACTTATGAGTGAGGGATTACAGTTGGAGTTGTCTGGCACAGGTGCCTTAGTGGCTCAGATGAGAGTGACACCCGTGTTTCTGGAGCAGGTAGCTCAGAAACAGCATGAGGACCCAGAGTTGGTCAGGATAGCCAGAACGGTTCAGTCAGGCCAGAGTAATGAGTTCAAGTTTGATGATAAGGGGATCCTCCGCTACGGGAACAGATTATGTGTGCCAGATGACATTGGTCTGAAGGGAGATATTATGGGGGAAGCCCATAATACCAGGTATAGTGTTCACCCTGGAGCCACCAAGATGTATCAGGATCTGAAGAGAGTGTATTGGTGGCCAGCTATGAAGAAGGACGTGGCACTGTTCGTGTCAGCCTGCGATGTGTGTCAGAGGGTGAAACTAGAGCATCAGAAGCCGGCTGGAATGTTGAATCCACTACCGATTCCAGAGTGGAAATGGGAGAATATAGCTATGGACTTCGTAGTGGGGTTACCGGCGACGTCCAACAGATTGGACTCCATATGGGTGATTGTGGACAGACTCACCAAATCTGCTCACTTCATCCCTGTCAGGAGTGGTTACTCTGTGGACAAGTTGGCGCAGGTGTACGTAGATGAGATTGTCAGACTGCATGGGGTCCCGGTATCTATAGTGTCAGATAGAGGGCCCCAGTTCACCTCCAGGTTTTGGCGGAGTCTGCAGAACGCTATGGGTACCAGATTAGACTTCAGTACTGCCTTCCACCCACAGACGGACGGACAGTCAGAGAGGACCATCCAGACAATAGAGGATATGCTCAGAATGTGTGTGCTAGATTTTGGCGGTTCTTGGAGGCAGCATCTACCTTTGGTGGAGTTTGCCTACAATAACAGCTATCATGCTAGCATAGGGATGGCTCCATATGAAGCTTTGTATGGGAGGAAGTGCAGATCACCTATCTGCTGGGAGGAAGTAGGAGAGAGGACTCTTGCGGGTCCGGAGTTAGTAGAGCTTACCAGCAGGGTGGTACCCATAATCAGAGAGAGGATCAAGACTGCTGCTAGTCGGCAGAAGAGTTATGCAGATACCCGCAGAAGACAGCTAGAGTTTCAGGAGGGGGATTTGGTTTTGCTCAAGGTGTCTCCTATGAAAGGAGTGGTTCGGTTCGGGAAGAAGGGTAAGTTAGCTCCACGGTACATCGGTCCTTTCGAGGTACTTTAGAGGGTCGGTAATGTGTCGTACAAGCTAGACTTGCCTGCTTCGATGGAGAGAATCCATCCGGTTTTCCATGTTTCTCTGTTACGGAAGTTCGTGTCGGATCCTGGAAAGGTTCTTAGTGAGCCTGATATGGAGATCCATGAGGATCTCACCTATGTAGAACAGCCAGTGTGGATCCTAGACACTCAGATCAGAAAGCTGAGGAACAAGGAAATCCCGATGGTGAAAGTCCTTTGGAACCACCACAATATTGAAGAATGCACCTGGGAGACACGGGAGTCCATACTCCAGCAATAACCCCATCTATTTTGAGGTGAGTGTTAGTTGTTCTATGTGTTGCATGTATGATATATTGTATGCTATGTTGTATGTTATGTTTGATGCCATGCTTTGTATGTTAGTTGAGGAACATTCGGGGACGAATGTTCTTAAGAGGGGGAGAATGTAATACCCGGCTAGACTCCGGTATCGGAATCCCTACCGTCCGGTGGGACCTCGGATGTCGGAAACCTCTAGAAGGGTAAAACTATGATTTTATGAAATGTTTTCATGTATTTCATGTTTTTAAGTAAGAAATTAAATGAGTTTTTGCATGAAAAATCTTTGGAGGAAAACCCAGGTTCGGCCGCCGAACTCCAAGTTCGGCCGCCGAACCTTGCATGCATGCGGAGGCACTTTCGGCCCCCGAACGTGGCCTGGCCAGCCACCTATAAAAAGGGGCACTTAGCCGAAATGGGAGAGTTTTCTCCCATTTTCAGCCACAGCAAGCTTCCGACCTCCCTCTCCCAAATCTTGTGTTTTTCCTTCAATCCCCACCTTTTTCTTTGATTTTTAAGGTTCCACAAAAGTTTTTGAGTGTTTTTAAGCAAGTTTGGAGCTTGGAAGTCTTGGAGCTAAATCCCTCCATTTTCCGAGCTAGGGTCGTTCTTCCTCTCGATCTTCAAGAGGTAAGCTTCGATCTATGCTTCTTTTATGTTTTATGAAAGTTTTATGCAAGTTGATGGGGTAGAATGCATGTTTAGGCTTGTTGTTAGGTTTATGGGTTTATGTTGTGATTTGAACAATGTATGTTGGAAATGTGTTGTTTGAAGTGTTGTAGTTGGGGTATTTTATAGTTTGAGACCCCTAGGTGTGATGTATGATGTGTATGCATGTGTAGAAACAAGTTTATGCATGTTTTGAGGCGTTTTGGAGGCTGTGGACACAAGGAAGCCAAGTTTCTGCCCTTCGGCAGAAACTCAGGTTCGGCCGCCGAAGTGACTTTCGGCCGCCGAACCCCCTTGTGGAGGCAGTTTCGGCTGCCGAAGCCTGCCCCCGAAACTTAAGTTTCGTCTCTGTCTGGGAGGTTCGGCCGCCGAAAGTGCCGCCGAACCTGCATGACTTTCGGCTGCAGAGGGACTTTCGGCCGCCGAACCTGCCGCCGAAAGTGCCCTGTTCAGCCATTTCTTGCATGTTTTCATGTGATGTTTTCAGGATGTTTTAGGGAGTTTTTGGGGAGTATTTTAGAGTCATATTCATGTATGTTTGGTCCCTCATTTGAGTCCACCTGTGTAGGTTCGGACCCGAGGAACTGAGACCCCCAGCAGTGAGCCAGCTGCTTCAGAGTCTCTTCAGAGCTAGCCAGAGGTGAGTGGAATAAACTTTAAGTTTTAAAGCAAATTAATGAAATGTTTTAGCATGATTCACGCATCATGAATGCCATGAGATATATTAGGTTGTTTGCATTAGAATTCACGAATATGTTGCATTGCATACTTTGTTGTTGATGTGGATGAATGTTGAATGATCCATTAGCCCTTGTATGTCATGATAGCCTATGTGAGTCCAGGTGTGCCTGCTACGGCTCTACGCCCCTGGCACTATGACAGATTATGGAAGTCCGGGTGTGCCTGCTACGGCTCTACGCCCCCGGCACGTATAAGTAAGAAAGATAGGGGCTAAATGGTGACAAGTTCATCCTTGTTGTGAAATGTTTGTGTTATGGCGCATACATGAAAGCATGATTTAAATTGATGTTTTATTATTCTGCTCACTGGGCTCTAGTAGCTCACCCCACTCCCTTTATCCCCAGAGTTGCAGGTACAGGATAGATCAGGAAGTCGGCTAGAGTGAAGTTAAGTCATGTATGTTGTAATAGATAGTAGTGGACATGAACATGATGTAATGAGTATTTATGACCATGTAATGTAATGAATGATTTGATGATGTATTGAGGATTACAGTAGTGCTTGACCTAGAGGTGTGTGAATCCCCATTATGTACAGAGTGTTTAATGAGTAATGATGTTAATGACCATGATTATCCAAGCTGATATGTATGATGATGATACCCCATTGGAGTATTTGATGAGGACTCCAGTGTGGGGTTTATGTATGATTTTGTGCATGCACAGGTTTTGCTTGGATAAGAGAAAAGAAAAATTTTTACAGATCCTGTATATGTTGTTATGTATGGGATTCCACAGGTTTACAGGAGGTATGTAGGCTTGCTACGGGTCCCGGCGGCCTTAAGCCGATCTGGATCCTAGCGCCGGTACCGGGTCGGATTTCCGGGTCGTTACAAGTAGGTTGCTCATTATCATAGAGGACTGAATCACAAAATTCGTTGTATGATGGGAGTAGCTGTGATTTTTACTTTGGCAGATGCCATTGAGATGGCAAAAAGAGCGAAAGAATGTGTTGATTGACAACCTTGACCTCAGTCTAATTGAAAATTTAATTATAGAAATCTGGTTAGACAGGAACTCAGTAGTATAGAGGTATTTACAGCGGACAGCCTTCTAGAATTGTGAATTCTGGCAATCCTCAAAATACTGTGAAAGAAAGGAGAGACAGTAAGGAAAAAGCAGTCATCACTACAGCAGACAAAGAAGGTAAAACTAATCCTTATCAGAAATCAATGAGAGACATATGTTATCTTGCAAGCAACCTGGTCATTAATCGAATAATTATCCAGAATGCAGAGGAATTAGTAATGATCATGTAACGACCCGAAAATCGGACCGTTACCGGCGCTAGGATCCAGATCGGCTTAAGGCCGCCGGGACCCGTAGCAAGCCTGACTTATAACCTGTAAACCTGTATAATCCCATACATGATCAACAACATGCATAAAAATTTAAAACTTTTCTTTCCATCATCCAACTCAACCTGAACATACATATACATAGTCATGATCATAATCATGATCCCTCCGTGGGATCTCATCAATGCCCCAACGGGCGATACAACATGAGATGAGTTGGCTTTCATGAACATTATAAAACATTTTTTATCATGTAATAAAAGGGATACCTCATACACAATGTCAAGCACAATCTCTAAACCTCAATATCATTACATGACTGAAACTGTACTTTTACATAACATTAATACATTTATCATGTCCATACTATCTATTACATATACCAGACTTCATTACTCTTGTAAACCTCCTGGTCTACCATGTACCTGCAAATCCTGGGGAAATGGGAGAGGGGTGAGCTACTAGAGCCCAATGAGCAGAATGATAAAAACATTTAAATCATATGAATCATGGAATGCATCACATCACAGCTAATCACATCAAGGATGAACTTGTCACCAATAGCCCTCTACATAGTCCAACTGTGCCAGAACGTAGAATGGGTCCTGGTCTTTCCTTCACATAATAACATAACAGTGTCCAACTGTGCCAGAACGTAGAATGGGTCCTGGTCTTTCCCTTATATAGTGCCAGTGAACGTAGAATGGGTCCCACTGGTCTTACTTTCCGTACCGTACATATCATATCGTCATATCATAGGTCGAGGGCTATGGATCATCCAACATTCATCCACATCAACATAAAAATATGCAATGCAACATATTCGTGATTTCTAATGCAAGCAACCTAATTCATCACATGGCATTCATGATGCGTGAACATGCTAAAAAGTTCATTCTTTGCTTTAAAACATAATAAGTTATTCCACTCACCTCTGGATAGCTCTGACCAGACACTGGGGCAACAGACTCACAGCTGGGGTCCTCGGTTCCTCGGGTCCGAACCTACACGGGTGGACTCAAATGAGGGACCAAACAAACATGAACATAACTCTAAACTACTCCCCAAAAACCCCCTAAAACATCATAGAACAATCATAGAAGAACATGCAAGAAAGGGCTTGTAACGACCCGAAAATCCGGACCGCTACCAGCGCTAGGATCCAGATCGGCGTAAGGCCGCCGGGACCCGTAGCAAGCCTGACATATAACCTGTAAACCTGTAAATCCCATACATGATCAACAAAACTCATAAACCTGTAAACATTCTCATATAACAACCAAGCTCAACCTGTACATGAACATAAACATATCATAAACCTCCACTGGAGTCCTCATCAAATGCTCCAATGGGGTATCTCATCATACATAAGCTTGGTTGAAACATAACCTCATATCTCATATCATAAAGACCATGTACATACAAGTGGGATTAACAATCTGTAATGGTCAAGCACAACTCTATCCTCAATATTCAAAATTTCACAACATAACTTAAAACTCTTTTACATTACATCATAATACAATTGTCATGTCCACAATCTAACTATTACATAACATCACTTCATACTCTGGCTAACTTCCTGGTCTACCCTGTACCTGCACATCTGGGGTTAGGGGAGAGGGGTGAGCTATAAAGCCCAGTGAGCAGAATAGAGAAAACATATATTAAATAGTTCATGCTTCCATGAAATGCAGCACATCACAAACATATCACGTAAGGATGGTATTGTCACCTATAGTCCTCATCATAGTCCAATCATGCCAGGGGCGTAGAATGGGCCTCACTGGTCTTTCTCTTACATACATAACATAACATAACATTTCCAATATGCCAGGGGCGTAGAATGGGCCTCACTGGTCTTTCTCTTAACATAGTCCAGGGGCGTAGAATGGGCCTCACTGGCAATCCATACCGTATCATCATCATCATATCATACCATAGGAGGACTAGAGGATCATCCAATAGCCAATCCGCATCCACATCATATTATGCAATGCAACATATTCGTGAATACTAATGCAAACAACCTAAGATATCACATGGCATATATGATGCATGAACATGCTCCAAAAAGTTATATTTCATTTATTTAAAAACTTAAGGTTTATTCCACTCACCTCTGGCTGAAGCTCTACAGACTCTGAAGCAGCTATCTCACTGCTGAGGTCCTCGGTTCCTCGGGTCCGAACCTACACGGGTGGACTCCAATGAGGGACCAATCATACATAAACATAACTCTAATAAACTCCCCAAAAACCCCCTAAAACATCCTGAAACATCACATAGAAATATGCATGAAATGGCTGAACAGGGCACTTTCGGCGGCACCTTCGGCGGCCGAAAGTCCTGGACAGATCCGAAAGTCAGGCACTTTCGGCGGCACCTTCGGCGGCCGAAAGTCCCAGACAGAGACGAAAGTCTCTTTTCGGGGGCAACTTCGGCAGCCGAATGCTGCCTCCACAAAGGGGGTTCGGCGGCCGAAGGTCACTTCGGCGGCCGAAGGTCACTTCGGCGGCCGAACCTGAGCTTCTCCCAAAGGGCAGAAACTCAGCTCTTTTATGCCCATTTTGCCTCCCAAGCTCAAATCATGCAAAAACTTGCTATACTACATGCATACTTCACATACATTACACCTAGGGGTCTCAAACTATCATATACCCCATCTACAACACTTCCAACAACACATAAACAAGCTACATTGTTCATCAAAGCATCAAAACCCATAAACTCATCAATAAGCCTAAACATGCATCTCTACCCATAGATCTTGCATAAAACTTAGTTAAAACACATAAGGAGCTTAAGATCGGCTCTTACCTCTTGAAGATCGAGAGGGAGACGACCTAAACTTGGAGATCCACGAAAATGAGCTCCTGAGTTCCCAAAGCTCCAAAACTTGGTTTGAATGCTCAAAACTTGCAATGTGAGTTTAAAACTCAAGAAAAATGGAAGAGATTTGGAGGAAGAGCACAAGATTTGCAAAGGGAAGGTTGGAAGCTTGCTGTGGCCGAAAATGGGAGAAAGCTCGCCCATTTCGGCTAAGTGCCCCTTTTATAGGTGGCTGGCCAGGCCACGTTCGGGGGCCGAACATGCCTCCGTATCCATGCAATGTTCGGCGGCCGAACGTGAGTTTCGGCGGCCGAACCTGGACTTCCTTCGCCTATGCTTTCGGGGGCCTAACGTGCCTCCAAAACGCATGCATGTTCGGCGGCCGAACTTGCCTTTCGGCGGCCGAACCTAGGTTTTTTCCTCCAATGCTATTTTCATGTAAAAACTCATTTTCTTTTATACTTAAAACATTAAAATACATGAAAACATTTTATAAAACATGTTCTTACCCTTCTAGAGATTTCCGACGTTCGAGATCCCACCGGACGGTAGGGATTCCGATACCGGAGTCTAGCCGGATATTACATTCTCCCCCCCTTAAGAACATTCGTCCCCGAATGTTCCTCGACTAGTACATAGCATAACAAATAACATAACATACATACATACATATAAAACACATAGGGACTAACCTTAAAAGAGGTGGGGATATTGCTGGAGCATGGACTCCCGTGTCTCCCAGGTACATTCCTCTATATTGTGGTGGTTCCAAAGGACTTTCACCATTGGGATTTCCTTGTTCCTCAACTTTCTGATCTGAGTGTCTATGATCCGTACTGGCTGTTCAACATAGGTGAGATCCTCTTGGATCTCTACATCAGGCTCACTAAGAACCTTGCTCGGATCTGACACAAACTTCCTCAACATAGAAACATGGAAAACCGGATGGATTCTTGCCATAGTAGCAGGTAAGTCCAGCTTGTACGACACATTCCCAATCTTTTGCAAGATTTCAAAGGGTCCGATGTATCGTGGGGCTAGTTTACCTTTCTTCCCGAAGCGAACCACTCCCTTCATTGGAGACACCTTGAGCAATACCAGATCCCCCTCCTGAAACTCTAACTGTCTTCTGCGGATGTCTGCATAACTCTTCTGTCTGCTTGCAGCAGTCTTGATTCTTTCTCTGATTAAGGGTACCACCCTGCTGGTGATCTCAACTAACTCTGGCCCTGCTAAAGCCTTCTCTCCAACTTCCTCCCAGCAAACAGGGGACCTGCACTTCCTTCCATACAAAGCTTCATATGGAGCCATCCCGATGCTAGCATGATGGCTGTTATTGTAGGCAAACTCCACCAAAGGTAGATGTTGCCTCCAAGAACCGCCAAAGTCCAGCACACACATCCTTAGCATATCTTCTATGGTCTGGATGGTCCTCTCTGACTGTCCGTTTGTCTGTGGATGGAAGGCAGTGCTGAAATCCAACCTAGTACCCATGGCATCCTGCAGACTCTGCCAAAACCTGGAGGTGAACTGGGGCCCTCTATCTGACACTATTGAAACAGGAACCCCATGCAGTCTGACAATCTCGTTTACATACACCTGCGCTAACTTATCCACAGAGTAGTTGCTCCTAACTGGAATGAAGTGAGCAGATTTGGTGAGTCTGTCCACAATCACCCATATGGAGTCCAATCTGTTGGACGTCGCCGGTAACCCCACTACGAAGTCCATAGCTATATTCTCCCATTTCCACTATGGAATAGGTAGCGGGTTCAGCATTCCAGCCGGCTTCTGATGTTCCAGCTTCACCCTCTGACATACTTCGCAGGCGGACACAAACTGTGCCACTTCTTTCTTCATCGCTGGCCACCAATAAACCTTCTTCAAATCCTGATACATCTTGGTGGCTCCGGGGTGAACGCTGTATCTTGCATTATGAGCCTCCCTCATAATGTCTCCTTTAAGCCCTATGTCATCTGGTACACATAATCTGTTCCCATAGCGGAGGATCCCCTTACTGTCAAATCTGAACTCATTATCTTTGCCTGACTGAACAGTCCTGGCAATCTTCACTAGCTCTGGGTCCTCATGCTGTTTCTGAGCCACCTGCTCCAGAAACACGGGTGTCACTCTCATCTGTGCAATCAAAGTACCTGTACCAGACAACTCCAACTGTAGACCCTCATTGCTGAGCTTGTAAAACTCCTTCACCACCGGTCTCCTCTCTGCCGAGATGTGGGATAGACTGCCAAGTGATTTCCGGCTTAAGGCGTCAGCTACTACATTAGCCTTACCCGGATGATACTGGATTCTGCAATCATAGTCACTGAGCAGCTCTACCCACCTCCTCTGTCTCAAATTCAGTTCTCTCTGGCTCAAGATGTGCTGCAGGCTCTTATGATCAGTAAAGATCTCACATTTTACCCCGTAGAGGTAGTGCCTCCACATCTTGAGTGCAAAGATGACCGCTGCCATTTCAAGATCGTGTGTGGGGTAATTCAACTCATGCCTCTTCAGCTGTCTAGAAGCATAAGCGATCGCCTTGCCATTCTGCATCAACACATAACCCAAACCTACTCTGGATGCATCACAGAACACTGTGAAGTCCTCATTGCTAGTTGGCAGAGCTAACACTGGTGCTGAAGTCAACCTCTTCTTAAGCTCTTCGAAACTCTCTTCACACTGATCGGTCCACAGAAACTTCTGATTCTTCCTGGTCAATCTGGTTAGAGGAGCTGCAATCTTTGAGAAGTCCTGAACGAACCTCCTGTAATAACCAGCCAAACCCAAGAAACTTCTGATCTCAGTCACTGTGGTGGGTCTAGGCCAGTTAGTCACAGCTTCTATCTTCTTGGGGTCTACTTCAATCCCATTCTCTGACACTACATGCCCCAAGAACGAGATGCTCCTCAACCAGAATTCACACTTGGAGAACTTGGCATACAAGCCATGTTCCCTCAAGGTCTGCAGAACTATCCTCAGATGATGGGCATGCTCCTCTGCATTCCTGGAATACACTAAGATATCATCTATGAAGACAATAACAAAGTGGTCCAGGTACTGTCTAAACACTCTGTTCATGAGGTCCATGAATGCTGCAGGGGCGTTAGTTAACCCGAACGGCATCACAAGGAACTCATAGTGCCCATATCTGGTCCTGAAAGCTGTCTTTGGTGTGTCTTCTTCCCTTATTCTCAGCTAATGGTACCCTGATCTCAGATCTATCTTGGAGAAACAACCCGCTCCTGTTAGCTGGTCGAATAGATCGTCGATCCTTGGCAATGGGTACTTATTCTTAGTAGTGACTTTGTTCAACTGTCTGTAGTCGATACAAAGTCTAAGGGATCCATCCTTCTTCTTTACAAAGAGTACTGGAGCACCCCAAGGTGAGGTACTCGGTCGGATGAAGCCCTTGTCTACTAGATCTTGCAACTGTTCTTTCAACTCTTTCAACTCAGTTGGGGCCATCCTGTAGGGAGGGATAGAGATCGGTCTCGTTCCAGGCATTAACTCTATCTCGAACTCTATCTCCCTAGCAGGTGGTAAACCTGGAAGCTCGTCTGGGAACACGTCTAAGAACTCTCTGACCACTGGCACTGAGGCGGGCTCTCCAACCTGACTGTCTAGCTCTCTCACGTGAGCTAGATAACCCTGACAACCCCTCCTGAGCAGCCTACGAGCCTGTAGGGCCGATATCATACCTCTAGGTGTACCCCTTTTGTCTCCTCTGAAGACGACTTCTGACCCATCCTGACATCTGAACTTAACTACCTTGTCCCTGCAGTCCAAGGTAGCACCATGGGTAGATAACCAGTCCATCCCTAGAATGACGTCAAAATCAGTCAACTCTAGAACCACAAGGTCGGCGGACATGCATCTTCCCTCCACAAAAACTGGACTACATTGGCAGACTGACTCTGCCACTGACGGGTCACACTTGGGTCCACTGACCCATAGGGGACACTCTAACTCAGAGACCATCAACCCTAACCTCTGCACGGCTCTCGGAGCGATGAAAGAATGAGATGCACCAGGGTCCATTAATGCATACACATCAGAACAACCAATGATGAGATTACCTGCCACCACGGTGTTGGATGTGTTCGCCTCTTGCTGTGTCATTGTGAAGATCCTCGCTGGAGCTGACGGACCTTCACCTCTGAAACCCGCTGAAGAAGAGGCTGCTCCTCTCCCTCTACCTCTGCCGCTGGCTTGAGTTGGTGCTGGAGCTACTGGCTGAGCTACACTGCCTGAACCTGTCTGCTGGGACTGTGCCATAACAGCTGCTCTAGGACAATCCCGAGCCATATGTCCCTCTTGCCCACATCTGAAGCAGGCTTTGGACCCATATAGGCACACTCCCCTGTGTGGCTTACCACACTTCACACATGCTACATTGTCTGCACCTGAGCTCAAGCCACTTCCTAATCCCAGACCTGACTTGATCTTGCTCCAGAACTTGTTCTTCTTCTGTTTCTTGGTGGTACTGCTCCACCTCTTACTACTTGAACTTAAGGAAGAAGGATCCACTTTTCCCCTACCTGGGGTTTTGGAACCGGAAGGCTGTGCCACTGACTGCTTGACTTTTCCCTCGATGATAGCACTAGCCTCCATTCTCCTAGCCATATCGACTATGGTGTGAAAACTCTCTCTATCTGCTGACTGTACCAAGGAGGAATACCTGGGATGGAGCTTCATGATATACCTCCTCGACTTCTTCTGGTCTGTGCTAAGGTCCTGCCCAGCAAATGGCAGCAACTCCATAAACCTGTCAGTATATTCGTCTACACTCATGTCATCAGTCTGCCTCAACTGCTCGAATTCTATTATCTTCAATTCCCTTGAACTATCAGGGAAAGCCCATCCTGCAAACTCATTTGCGAAATCCTCCCATGGAAGACTGTCCACCCTCGGTTTGATGTAGTTCTTGAACCACTCACGGGCCTTCTTGCATTTTAGGGTGAACCCAGCCATCTGAATGGCTCTACTGTCATCCGCCCCTATCTCGTCTGTTATCATTTTGACCCTTTCCAGATACACAAATGGGTCATCACCACTATCATATTGGGGAGCACCCAGCTTCATGTAGTCGGTCATCTTGACCTTGCTCCCTCTGGATGAGCTAGGGTTAGGAGGTTGAGTAACTGGGGCTGCTGGTTCTGTAGGTGGTGGAGGTGGGGCAACATTTTCTGTGGTAGGGTTTTCTGGATTTGGGTGATAGGGTGGTGGTGGATACATAGGATACTGTGGGTATGGTGGGTAGTATGGTGGGTATGGCATCTGTGTGGGGTAAGGGCTAAAACTAGGGTAATCCGACGTGCCTCCCATCGAATACCCGGGGTGTTGCGAGAAATGTGGGTAGTGGGGTGGCTGAACAAATCCCGAGGCCTGAGTGCCTCCTTGGGACTCTCCCATTCCCTCTTCTGACATACTAACCCCCAAACTGCCATTCCTCCTCTGCTCTACATCCACACTGTCCTCCACATCCACTGACATTCTCCCTTGTACAGTTCCCCTCACAGATCTGCTTCTGTCCAAATCCAAAGACCTTCTAGGGTCTCTCATTGCTCGGTCCCTGTTGGACCTGCTAGACATTGCCCTAGGCAATGCTGGAGGACGGGCGCTCATGCCCTCATCCTCAGGTGGCACTCCAGTCAATCTTGCAGATCGACGAGTTCCTCTCATCCTGTCTTCTGAAAAACCACACATAACACAAACATCAGCATCATATGGTTCATGTGGGCACACATGAACCCTCATCACATACATCACATAGCAGAACATATCATGTATGCACATGCATATAATCATGGCATATCACATCATCATGCAAGACAGGACTCCATATCCTATCCAAGTGGACATGACTTTTCCTATTGTGCTTGACCTTCTATACCTCTATGAGCCCGACACTCTAGGTCCGATCATATGAACCTAGGGCTCTGATACCATTCTGTAACGACCCGAAAATCCGGACCGCTACCGGCGCTAGGATCCAGATCGGCGTAAGGCCGCCGGGACCCGTAGCAAGCCTGACATATAACCTGTAAACCTGTAAATCCCATACATGATCAACAAAACTCATAAACCTGTAAACATTCTCATATAACAACCAAGCTCAACCTGTACATGAACATAAACATATCATAAACCTCCACTGGAGTCCTCATCAAATGCTCCAATGGGGTATCTCATCATACATAAGCTTGGTTGAAACATAACCTCATATCTCATATCATAAAGACCATGTACATACAAGTGGGATTAACAATCTGTAATGGTCAAGCACAACTCTATCCTCAATATTCAAAATTTCACAACATAACTTAAAACTCTTTTACATTACATCATAATACAATTGTCATGTCCACAATCTAACTATTACATAACATCACTTCATACTCTGGCTAACTTCCTGGTCTACCCTGTACCTGCACATCTGGGGTTAGGGGAGAGGGGTGAGCTATAAAGCCCAGTGAGCAGAATAGAGAAAACATATATTAAATAGTTCATGCTTCCATGAAATGCAGCACATCACAAACATATCACGTAAGGATGGTATTGTCACCTATAGTCCTCATCATAGTCCAATCATGCCAGGGGCGTAGAATGCGCCTCACTGGTCTTTCTCTTACATACATAACATAACATAACATTTCCAATATGCCAGGGGCGTAGAATGGGCCTCACTGGTCTTTCTCTTAACATAGTCCAGAGGCGTAGAATGGGCCTCACTGGCAATCCATACCGTATCATCATCATCATATCATACCATAGGAGGACTAGAGGATCATCCAATAGCCAATCCGCATCCACATCATATTATGCAATGCAACATATTCGTGAATACTAATGCAAACAACCTAAGATATCACATGGCATATATGATGCATGAACATGCTCCAAAAAGTTATATTTCATTTATTTAAAAACTTAAGGTTTATTCCACTCACCTCTGGCTGAAGCTCTACAGACTCTGAAGCAGCTATCTCACTGCTGAGGTCCTCGGTTCCTTGGGTCCGAACCTACACGGGTGGACTCCAATGAGGGACCAATCATACATAAACATAACTCTAATAAACTCTCCAAAAACCCCCTAAAACATCCTGAAACATCACATAGAAATATGCATGAAATGGCTGAACAGGGCACTTTCGGCGGCACCTTCGGCGGCCGAAAGTCCTGGACAGATCCGAAAGTCAGGCACTTTCGGCGGCACCTTCGGCGGCCGAAAGTCCCAGACAGAGACGAAAGTCTCTTTTCGGGGGCAACTTCGGCAGCCGAATGCTGCCTCCACAAAGGGGGTTCGGCGGCCGAAGGTCACTTCGGCGGCCGAACCTGAGCTTCTCCCGAAGGGCAGAAACTCAGCTCTTTTATGCCCATTTCGCCTCCCAAGCTCAAATCATGCAAAAACTTGCTATACTACATGCATACTTCACATACATTACACCTAGGGGTCTCAAACTATCATATACCCCATCTACAACACTTCCAACAACACATAAACAAGCTACATTATTCATCAAAGCATCAAAACCCATAAACTCATCAATAAGCCTAAACATGCATCTCTACCCATAGATCTTGCATAAAACTTAGTTAAAACACATAAGGAGCTTAAGATCGGCTCTTACCTCTTGAAGATCGAGAGGGAGACGACCTAAACTTGGAGATCCACGAAAATGAGCTCTTGAGTTCCCAAAGCTCCAAAACTTGGTTTGAATGCTCAAAACTTGCAATGTGAGTTTAAAACTCAAGAAAAATGGAAGAGATTTGGAGGAAGAGCACAAGATTTGCAAAGGGAAGGTTGGAAGCTTGCTGTGGCCGAAAATGGGAGAAAGCTCGCCCATTTCGGCTAAGTGCCCCTTTTATAGGTGGCTGGCCAGGCCACGTTCGGGGGCCGAACATGCCTCCGTATCCATGCAATGTTCGGCGGCCGAACGTGAGTTTCGGCGGCCGAACCTGGACTTCCCTCGCCTATGCTTTCGGGGGCCTAACGTGCCTCCAAAACGCATGCATGTTCGGCGGCCGAACTTGCCTTTCGGCGGCCGAACCTGGGTTTTTTCCTCCAATGCTATTTTCATGTAAAAACTCATTTTCTTTTATACTTAAAACATTAAAATACATGAAAACATTTTATAAAACATGTTCTTACCCTTCTAGAGATTTCCGACGTTCGAGATCCCACCGGACGGTAGGGATTCCGATACCGGAGTCTAGCCGGGTATTACAGGGCTGGACAGGGCACTTTCGACGGCAGGTTCGGCGGCCGAAAGTCCCTCCAGAGCCGAAAGTCAGGCAGGTTCGGCGGCACCTTCGGCGGCCGAATCTCCCAGACAGAGGCGAAACTCATGCATGTTCGGCGGCACCTTCGGCGGCCGAAAGTGCCAGACAGAGACGAAAGTCTCCTTTCGGGGGCAACTTCGGCAGCCGAAAGGCCTGCCTCCCCAGCCATGTTCGGCAGCCGAAAGTTCCTTCGGCTGCCGAACCTGGTTTCTGCCAAAGGGCAGAAACTTGGCTCCCTTATGCATTTATGCCTCCAAAACTAACCAATCATGCATAAACCTATACTACAACATTCCCAAGCATACACAAGCAAACATACAAGCTCCTAGGGGCATCAAACCATCAAAAACCCCAACTACAACACAAGCAACTCACATTGCTCAAAAACACAAATAAAACCCATAAACCTAAGTATGAGCTAAACATGCATTCTACCCCATAGATCTTGCATAAAACTAACTTTAAACATAAAATGAGCTTAAGATCGGCTCTTACCTCTTGTAGATCGAGGGAGAGGCGTCCTAAACTCGGAGGTGGAAGGTTTTGAGTTCTTGAACCTCAAAGCTCCCAAACTTGCTCAAAACTCGAAAATCTTCAAAATAAGATGAAAACTAGTGAAAAACTTGAAAGATCTGAAGGAAAGGACTCAAGATCGGTGAGGGGCGGCGGAGAGCTCACCTTGGCCGGAAATGGGGAGAAAGCTCGCCCATTTTTGGCTAAGGGACCCTTTTATAGTGGCTGGCCAGGCCACGTTCGGGGGAACATGGCATGCATGCGGAGGCACGTTCGGGGGCCGAACGTGCCTCCGCATGCATGCCATGTTCGGCGGCCGAACTTGAGGTTCGGCGGCCGAACCTGGACTTTCCTCACTTATGCTTTCGGGGGCCTAAAGGCGCTCCCGAAGGCATGCATGTTCGGCAGCCGAACTTGAGGTTCGGTGGCCGAACCTGAGTTTTCCTTCAAGGTTGTTTTCATGCAAAAACTCATTTCCACTTTACTTAAAACCATGAAATACCTTAAAACATTTTATGAAAACATGATTCTACCCTACTAGAGGCCTCCGACATCCGAGATTCCACCGGACGGTAGAAATTCCGATACCGGAGTCTAGCCGGGTATTACATTCTCCCCCCCTTAAGAACATTCGTCCCCGAATGTTCCTCAACTAGCACACATAGCATGACATAAAACATAACATACATACATAGCACATAAACACATAGAGATCTAACCTTAAAAGAGATGAGGGTACTGCTGGAGCATAGACTCTCGTGTCTCCCAAGTGCATTCCTCCAAGTTGTGGTGGTTCCACAGGACTTTCACCATCGGGATTTCCTTGTTCCTTAACTTTCTGATCTGGGTGTCTATGATCCGTACTAGCTGTTCAACATAGGTGAGGTCCTCTTGGACCTCCACATCAGGCTCACTAAGAACCTTGCTCGGATCTGACACAAACTTCCTCAACATTGAAACATGGAAAACCGGATGGATTCTTTCCATTGAAGCAGGTAAATCTAGCTTGTACGACACATTCCCAATCTTTTGCAAGACTTCAAAGGGTCCGATGTATCGTGGGGCTAGTTTACCTTTCTTCCCAAAGCGAACCACCCCTTTCATAGGAGACACCTTGAACAATACCAGATCCCCCTCCTGAAACTCTAACTGCCGTCTGCGGATGTCTGCATAACTCTTCTGTCTGCTTGCAGCAGTCTTGATCCTTTCTCTGATTATGGGTACTACCCTGCTGGTGATCTCAACAAGCTCAGGCCCTGCCAAGGCCTTTTCTCCAACCTCTTCCCAGCAAACAGGTGATCTGCACTTCCTTCCATATAAAGCTTCATATGGAGCCATCCCGATGCTAGCATGATGGCTGTTATTGTAGGCAAACTCCACCAAAGGTAGATGCTGCCTCCAAGAACCGCCAAAGTCCAGCACACACATTCTGAGCATATCCTCTATGGTCTGGATGGTCCTTTCTGATTGTCCGTCCGTCTGTGGGTGGAAGGCAGTACTGAAATCCAACCTAGTACCCATGGCGTTCTGCAGACTCCGTCAAAATCTGGAGGTGAACTGGGGCCCTCTATCTGACACTATAGAAACAGGAACCCCATGCAGCCTGACGATCTCGTCCACATATACCTGCGCCAACTTGTCCACAGAATAGCCACTCCTGACAGGAATGAAGTGAGCAGATTTGGTGAGTCTGTCCACAATCACCCATATGGAGTCCAATCTGTTGGACGTCGCCGGTAACCCCACTACGAAGTCCATAGCTATATTTTCCCATTTCCATTCTGGAATAGGTAGCGGGTTAAGCATTCCAGCCGGCTTCTGATGTTCCAGCTTCACCCTCTGACACACTTTGCAGGCTGACACAAACTGTGCCACTTCTTTCTTCATAGCTGGCCACCAATAAACTTTCTTCAAATCTTGATACATCTTGGTGGCTCCGGGGTGAATGTTGTACCTTGCATTATGAGCCTCTCTCATAATGTCTCCTTTTAGCCCAATGTCATCTGGTACACATAGTCTGCTCCCATAGCGGAGGATCCCCTTGCTGTCGAATCTGAACTCACTGTCATTGCCTGACTGAACAGTCCTGGCAATCTTCACTAACTCCGGGTCCTCATGCTGTTTTTGAGCCACCTGTTCCAGAAACACGGGTGCCACTCTCATCTGGGCCACCAAGGCACCTGTACCAGACAACTCCATCTGTAGACCTTCCTCAATGAGCTTGTAAAACTCCTTCACCACTGGCCTTCTCTCTGCCGATATGTGGGATAAACTGCCTAGTGACTTCCGGCTTAGGGCGTCTGCCACGACATTCGCCTTACCCGGATGATACTGAATCTTGCAATCATAGTCACTCAGCAGCTCCACCCATCTCCTCTGTCTCAAATTCAAATCTCTTTGACTCAGGATGTACTGCAGGCTTTTATGATCTGTAAAGATCTCACATTTAACCCCATAGAGGTAGTGCCTCCACATCTTGAGTGCAAAGATTACTGCTGCCATCTCCAGGTCATGTGTGGGGTAATTCAACTCATGCTTCTTCAGCTGCCTAGAAGCATAAGCGAACACCCTCTCATTCTGCATTAGTACACAACCCAGTCCCACACGGGACGCATCACAAAAGACTGTAAAGTCCTCATCGCTAGATGGCAGAGCTAACACTGGTGCTGAAGTCAACCTCTTCTTAAGCTCTTCAAAACTCTCTTCGCACTGGTCGGTCCACAGAAACTTCTGATTCTTCCTGGTTAGTCTGGTCAGAGGAGCTGCTATCTTTGAGAAGTCCTGAACGAACCTCCTGTAGTAACCTGCCAAACCCAAGAAACTTCTAATCTCTGTCACTGAAGTGGGTCTAGGCCAGTTAGCCACAGTTTCTGTCTTCTTGGGGTCTACCTCTATACCATTCTCTGACACTACATGCCCCAAGAACGAAATGCTCCTCAGCCAGAATTCACACTTAGAGAACTTGGCATACAAGCCATGTTCCCTCAAAGTCTGCAAGACCAACCGCAGATGATGGGCATGCTCCTCTGCATTCCTGGAATACACCAAGATATCATCTATGAAGACAATAACGAAGTGATCCAGGTACTGGCTAAATACTCTATTCATGAGGTCCATGAATGCTGCAGGGGCGTTGGTTAACCCGAACGGCATTACAAGGAACTCAAAATGCCCATATCTGGTCCTGAAAGCTGTCTTCGGCACATCTTCATCCCTTATTCTTAGCTGATGGTACCCCGATCTCAAATCTATTTTGGAGAAACAACCCGCTCCTGCTAGCTGGTCGAATAGATCATCGATCCTTGGCAAAGGGTACCTATTTTTGGTAGTGACTTTGTTCAACTGCCTGTAGTCGATACAAAGTCTAAGGGATCCATCATTCTTTCTCACAAACAAGACTGGAGCACCCCAAGGTGAGGTACTCTGTCGGATGAAACCCTTTTCTACCAGCTCTTGCAATTGTTCTTTCAACTCCTTCAACTCGGCTGGGGCCATCCTGTAGGGAGGGATAGAGATCGGTCTAGTTCTAGGCACTAACTCTATCTCGAACTCTATCTCCCTAGCAGGTGGTAAACCTGGAAGCTCATCAGGAAAGACATCCTGAAACTCTCTGACAACTGGCACTGAGGTTGGCTCCCTGACCTGACTGCTAAGCTCTCTCACATGAGCCAAATACCCCTGACATCCCTTCCTAAGCAACCTACGAGCCTGAAGAGCTGATATCAGACCTCTAGGTGTGCCCCTTTTGTCTCCTCTGAAGACGACCTCTGACCCGTTCTGATCTCTGAACTTGACTACCTTGTCCCTGCAGTCCAAGGTAGCACCATGGGTAGATAGCCAATCCATCCCTAGAATGACGTCAAAGTCTGTCAAATCTAGAACCACAAGGTCGGCGGAGAGACATCTTCCCTCAACAAAAACTGGACTGTACTGGCAGACTGACACTGCCACTGACGGGTCACACTTGGGTCCACTGACCCATAGGGGACACTCTAACCCAGAGACTATCAGACCCAACCTCTCAACGGCTCTCGGAGCAATAAAAGAATGAGATGCACCCGGGTCCATTAATGCATACACATCAGAACACCCAATGACGAGATTACCTGACACCACAGTGTTGGATGTGTTAGCCTCCTGCTGAGTCATGGTGAAGATCCTGGCTGGAGCTGATGGACCTTCACCTCGGGAACCAGAAGAAGAGGCTGCCCCTCTCCCTCTACCTCTGCCCTGAGTTGTGGCTGGAACTGCTGGCTGTGCCACACTACCAGAAGCTGTCTGCTGGGGCTAGCCCATAAAAGGCGCTTTAGGACACTCCCGAGCTATGTGTCCCTCCTGTCCACATCTGAAACATGTATTAGTCCCAGCTCGACACACTCCCCTGTGCGGTCTTCCACATCTCTGGCATTCTGTACCATCTGAGCCTGAGCTCGAGCCACCGCCAAATCCCAGACCGGACTTCAGCTTATTCCAAAACTTATTCTTTTTCGGCTTCTTGGTGGTGTTGTCCCACCTCTTCTTACTTGAACTCTGAGAAGAGAAACCTGGTCCTCCTCTGCCTGGGGTCTTAACCCCTGAAGACTGGGTCACTGATTGCTTCACTGACCCCTCAACTATAGCACTCGCCTCCATCCTTCGAGCCATATCCACCACAGTGTGGAAACTTTCTCTCTCAGCTGACTGAATCAACGAGGAGTACCTGGAATGCAGCTTCATAACATATCTCTTGGCTTTCTTCGTATCTGTATCTAGAGCTTGCCCTGAAAAAGGCAATAGCTCCAAGAACTTATCCGTGAACTCCTCTACACCCATGTGCTCTGACTGTCTCAGTTGTTCAAACTCAATCATCTTCAGTTCTCTGGAACTGTCTGGAAAAGCCCATCTAGCGAACTCATTCGCAAATTCCTACCATGTTATACCGTCTAGTCTCGGGTCCACATAACACTTGAACCATTCCCGTGCCTTCTTGCACTTTAAGGTGAACCCTGCCATCTGAATGGCCCTGCTGTCACTTGCCCCTAGCTCATCAGTTATTGTCTTCACCACTCTCAGATACTCAAAGGGGTCATCCCCTGACTTGTATTTGGGAGCATCCAGCTTGAGGTAATCTGTCATCTTTACCTTGCTCCCATCGGCTGAGCTAGGTCTGGGAGGTTGAGTAACTGGGGCTGCTGGTTCTGTAGGTGGTGGAGGTGGGGGTGCAGCATTCCCCGAGGTGGGATTTGCCGGGTTTGGATAGAAGGGTGAGGGTGGATAAGCTGGGTACTGTGTGTAAGGTGGATAGAAAGGTGGATAAGGCATGTAGGTAGGATAGGGGTTAAAACTGGAGAAATCCGATGTGCCTCCCATCGGATACCCTGAACCCTGTGGGAAGGGTGGATAATGGGGTGGAAAACCATACCCCGAGGCCTGAACGCCTCCCTGAGACTCCCTTGTCCCTTCTTCCTCCATGCTCACATCCAGGTTCCCATCCCTCCTCTGATCCTCTTCCATAACCTCCCTCACATCTGCCGAACTTCCTCCTCTATCAGTCCCCCTTCTGCTAGCATCAAAAGACCTTCTAGGGTCCCTTGACACTCTTTCTCTGTTGGCTCTACAAGACATTGCCCTAGGCAATGTAGGAGGACGGGCGCTTGTGCCCTCATCCTTAGGTGGCACTCCAGTCAATCGTGCAGATCGACGAGTTCCTCTCATCTTGTTTTCTGAAAAACAGTACACATCATACAAACATTAACATCATATGGTTCATGTGGGCACACATGAACCCTCATCACATATACATCATTCGTATCATAGCATCAATGCACATGTATATAATCATGGCATTTCACATCATCATACAAGACAGGACTCCACATCCTATCCTAGTGGACATGATCTTCCTATTGTGCTTGACCTTCTAGAACATCTATGAGCCCGACACTCTAGGTCCGATCCTATGAACCTAGGGCTCTGATACCATTCTGTAACGACCCGAAAATCGGACCGCTACCGGCGGCCTTAAGCCGATCTGGATCCTAGCGCCGGTAGCGGTCCGATTTTCGGGTCATTACAGATCACTGACAAGTTAATGTAGTTGAGTCGGTTGTTGAATCTAAGGAGGAAGTGGATAATGACAATGGATCTATCGCTAGTTCTGAAGATGGAGAAGTCACCTATGTGGTGAAGAAAATTCTATGCTTGACGAAACAGGAGGACGAGACACATAGGAGTAAGATTTTCCAAGCGAAGTGTCGAGTGGGAGAAGCGATTTGCAAGCTAATTGTCAATAGTTGCAGTTGTGAGAATTTGATAGCTAAGCAATTGGTGGAGAAGCTGTAGTTGCCTACACAGCCTCACCCTTCACCATACAAAGTTGGGTGGATTAAGGAAGATCCGACAATTGAAATCAACAAAATCTGCAGCATGCCTATTTCAATCAATAAATCTTACACTGAATCTGTTAATTGCGATGTTGTGGATATATATTGCTGTGAAATTTTGTTAGATCGTCCTTAGTAGTTTGATGTTGATGCATTGCATAAGGGGAAGGAGAATTCATACATGTTTACACGGAATCGGAAGAAGATTACCATTTTGTCTTTTGGTTCTGCAAAACATTCTAAAGAGAAAGGAAAATCGCTGTTGCTGTTTCTATGGAGGTGTAAAGTCTATCAGGCATAATTGAGAAATCTGGAGGCACACTAGCCTTATTAGTGAGAGCAAAAGGTGCAATAGATGATGCATCATCTTTACCACCACCAGTCAAAGAGCTATTGAAGGAGTTTCCTAGGGTAGTGAAGGAACCCTCAAAGCTTTTACCTTTGCGAGATATTCAACATCGGATTGATCTCATTCATGGATCAAAATTACCAAATCTGCCTCATTATAAGATGAGTCCAAAGGAGAGTGAAATCATCCAAGAACAGGTTGAAGAGTTATTGAAGAAGGGACATATTTGAGAGAGCATTAGCCCCTGTAGAGTCCCTGCCTTATTGGTTCTAAAGAAAGTGAAACTTGGAGAATGTGCATGGATAGCAGAGTCATTAACAAAATTATGGTTCAGTATCGATTTCCTATTCCTCGGCTGTATGACATGTTAGATCAGTTATTAGGGTCTAAAATCTTCTCTAAGATCGACCTTAAAAGTGGCTACCACCAAGTTCAGATTAAGGAGGGAGATGAATGGAAGACAGCCTTTAAAACTAAGGAAGGCTTGTACGAGTGGCTGGTTATACCGTTTGGTTTAACAAATGCACCTAGCATGTTCATGCTACTTATGAACCAGGTTTTGCTCCTTTTCTTACGCAAATTCATAGTTGTTTATTTTGATGACATCTTATTTTTAGTCACAGCGAAGAAGAACATTTACAGCACATCCGTCAAGTCATGACAGCCTTGCAAGAAAGTGAATTTGTTATTGATTTAAAAAAATGCATCCATGTGATAGAGAGCGCATTCTGTTTCTTAGATTTATTGTTAGTGTAGAAGGGATACATATTGATGAGAAGAAGGTATAAACAATACGGAACTACCCTATTCCCAAAACTATTTCAAAAGTTCGCAGCTTTCATGGACTCTCTACATTTTATAGGCGGCTTATCAAAAATTTCAGTAACATTGTTGCCCCTATCGTTGATTGTTTGAAGAAAGAGAGAGTGTAGAAATTTACTTGGATTGACACTGCCAACAAGATTTTTAAAGATATTAAAGATAAGCTTACTTCTGCTCCTATTCTTGCTCTTCTCGATTTTGATAAACTGTTTGAGGTTGAATGTAATATTTGTGGAGTTAAAATTGGCGGTGTGTTACCACAGTCTAATAGGTCTATTGCCTTCTTTAGTGAGAAATTGAATGATGCTAGAAAGAAGTGGTCTACTTATGAGCAGGAATTATATGCAATATTCCGGGCCTTTAAAACTTGGGAGTTTATTATTCACATAGATCATCAATCTTTGATTTACTTTAAGACTAAAAAATATGTGAATAAGATGCATGCTCGATGGGCAGCTTAGTTTGGAGCTTTTCATTATGTCATAAAATATAATGCTGATTATAATAATAAGGTAACAGACGCTTTGAGTATGAGGGCTGCTCTGTTGATTACAGTTAGTCAAGAGGTCATGGGTTTTAAATTTTTAAAGGATTTGTATACTGCAGATGATGATTTTGTTGATATATGGATAAAGGTCTAGGTTCGCCAGCCTGCTGATAGATTCTTAATACATGATGGCTTTCTTTTTAAAGAGAATAGGTTATACATTCATCGCTCTTCTCTGTGAGAAAAATTAATTTAAGAGGTCCATGGAGAAGGTTTGAGTGGTCGTTTAGGGTGTGATAAGACTATTGTTGGTTTAGAGGAGCATTTTTATTGACCACAATTAAAAAAGGATACAGGTCGGATAGTCCAGAAGTGTCCAGTTTGTCAAATTCAGAAGGATCATTCATAGAATACGAGCTTATACACTCCATTGCCTATTTAAGGATATCCTTAAGATGACTTGTCTATAGATTTTGTTCTTAGCCTTCTATGTACCCAATGTGGATCTGATTCCTTTTTTTTTTTTTATTGTTGATAGGTTCTCTAAAATGACATATTTTATTCCTTGCAAAAAAACTAATGATACTTCTCATATTGCAAAACTGTTTTTTCAGGAGATTGTTTGTTTACATGGCATTCCTAAGACCATTACTTCTGACAAAAATGTGAAGTTAATTCTAGCTCACTTTTGGGTGACTTTATGGAAGAATTTTGGGACTGAACTTCGATACAGTAGTGTTGCCCATCCCCAAATTGATGGCCAAACTAAAGTGGTGAACTGCACACTTAGCAGTCTTCTCCGTTGCATCTGCAGTAATAAGAAAACTGCTTGGGATCTTGCTCTTGCCCAAGCAGAATTTGCTTACAACAGTTCTATCCATAGTTTTACAAAAATGTCACCCTTTGCAGTTATGTACAGGAAAATTTCTGCACATACAGTTGATTTTATTGCCCTTCCTACAGGTTTTCATAATAGTATCGCATCAAACAACTTGAAAAATTAGCATTTGGACATTTTCAAACTGATATAACTATGCCTTACAGAAGCCAATGACAAGTATAAAGTTGCAGCTAAAAACATAAGCGTTTCAAATCCTTCAATATCGGTGATCAAGTTATGGTGTATCTGCATAAGGAATGTGGTGGAGGACAGGAAAAGTTTGACCCAAATAAGATTGGTCCATTTCGGATTATGCAAAAGATTAATGATAAAACCTATATTTTTGACTTCCCAGATTGTATGAAAATTTTCAATACATTTAACGTGGTAAATCTATTTCAGAATTATCATGCCGATGACAACTCGAGGTCATGTTTTTTTTAAATGGAAGGGAATGATACGGAGTAACTAGTTTTAAATTTTATGGCAGACTTGGATCAGACTTAATTTCTAATGCCAATGTCCGTTGGAGGCCCACGATACCTTTTCGGAAAAGGAATTTCAAGACGTAAGACTTTCAAAAGTGTGACTCGGATCATAGGGCTGTCACAAAGTTCGAAGCGAAAATTCTATTATTTAGGGGCTGCATTTTTTTTAAGATTTTTTTGTAATTTTTTATATTAGAAATTTTGCTATTATAAATAGTCATTGTTTGAGATACTTTTCAATTTTTGAGAATTCAATAAGAGATTTCGACTTACAGTCTTTTATTTTCTAAATTTCGTCTAAATCAAACCATATTGGTTAAAATTTCTGCAAGAGTCTAATCCACTCTTTTTTACAATACATTTAAGAATAGTTAAGTTGTTGAAAATTGTAAAAGTTTATTTAAAAAAATAAAAATAAATCTAGTTCCATATTCAAATGTGATGATTTCAATAAAACAGCTGAAAAATTAGGGGTTTGTTATAACAAAAAAAAGTTTTTTTGAAAATTTTCTTGAAATCCTAAAAATTAAAATTTTGTATTTATAGGTCGCTTTTTTCTAAAATTTAGCAAATATAATTTGAAATTTTAATATTAGATTATTGAAATTTAATTTTAAATTAAGTTTATGGGTTCAAAAACATGATTGTCATATTTATAATCTAAAATTTTAATTTTGGATAAAAAAAATTCTAATTTTTGAATTTATTATAATTATAGTAATTTTTTAAATTAACTTTAAACAGATTTATAAAAACTTACACGATATGTATTATCATTATTTTTTATTATATAAATAATTTAATTAATTTAAATTAAATTTAAATTAAAATTTTAAAACTTTTAATTATATAAATTTTTAAATTATATAATTCAAATATTTAATTTTCTCATATTTAAATAAAAATTTAATTTAAATTAATTAATAACACATAATGTGTTATGTAAGTTAATTTAAATATAATTAAAATTAATTTAAAATTGCTTAATTGTAAAAAATGTAAACTATAAATATAAAAATTTGTCAGATTATTTATTACTCTGCAAATTGAATATTTGAGTAAAAATGATTAGACCTCTATCTTGATTGAGCGGGGCCATGCATTCTGTGATTAGCATGCGAGTCATTGCATTCCTTTTGTTTAGCTGTATTTCACCAATGTGGTTCAACTTGTTGTCATTGACCCAGTATGAGGTCGCTTTGACCATTATAGGGTTAAACTTAATCAAAACAGTAACTATGAAATATTTAAAAGAAAGTGAGAAGCATTAACCAATAACTCCCAGATTATATGCAAAATAGACACACAACCTCCATAATAGATAATTAAAATGAAAAACAATAAGGAATTAAAGAAACATCGGAACACAACAATGATATCATAATAACATTGTTAGCATTTGTCATTTTACTTGATTTTTGGTATAAACCCAATTATGAAACTTACCATGAGAAATTCACTACAATTTCTTACAAACTCCAATTATGGCAGCTAACTTTCCCATTCTCTTTAATCCTCATCTTTCAGTTTTCATTTGTCTCTAATCCTCACTTTCCCGTCTATTTAAAGCTTCTGCAAAAGCATTTGTCAATGGATAAAGCAAATTGCAAAAACAAGTATCTCAACATTTGCTAGAGAGAAAATCCTCTATTTTTTCATTTCTTTTTTTCCCTTTTAATCAGGAGAAGACCATGTTTCCCTGATCTCTCTTCCCTTTAATAATATATTTTAAAAAAATTCTAAAAAAATTTTCAAATATAAATTAATTATTTTTGAAAACAAATAAAGGCATAGTGCCTATATATATGAGCCCAATGCATAAAATTATGGAATTCACACATGTTTCTATATCGAATCCATATAAACTAGATCAAAATAATGGGGAGTATGAAAATGTGATGGACATATAACAAGCTATTCTAGCATCATCCACTACCAAAAGGCAGCATTTGGTAAGCAGAAGAGGACAAGAATCCTTTTTCTCTAGAGGAAAAGACAGTGAAATCAAAGCTAAAAGAATAAATTATGACTTTTTTGTTCATAATTATTGCATGACTTTTGATAAATTACAAGGACTTTAAATACAAGCGGAAATCAACAACTATTCCTAATTTTATGTCACAACTGAAAAAAAAAATGAGAATCAATAACCTATTCTTTTAATGCTTCCATTGATCATTTAATTTGGTGTTAAAACTACTAAGCACTGAGTTTTGATCAAGTAATATTAGGGTTATTGATATCGTTTTCAGAATTATAAATATCTTTATTCAAATCTAAAATAGATTTAATTCATTATAAATATTCAATGCCAGTATTTTACAAAGTTACCGCATTCAACGGAAGAGGGACCATCAGTGGGCAATTTCATGGCATAATTTTTGTATCCAGTGAGCAAAAGACACCACCTTCATTGATGAGGTAATGCATGACGAGATCATGAAATTATAAGGATCTCCTACATTTGAAAATGCTCCATACATATGGTCGGAAAAGCCCTAAAATTTAAAATTTTTAACAATCAACATTTGCATGATATAAAAAAATTTTACTCATTAATTTTTAATTTTAAAAATATATTAAAATATCTTTAATATTATTTAAAAAATTATTAATTAATTTAACTATTATGTATTTTAAAAATTTTTTAAATATTTTCACTATAAAATAATTAATTAATAGATATTTTATAAAATTGATGAATCAATAAATTTGTTTATATTATAAAAATTAAATAATTAAAATTAATAAAATGACTATATTAATAAATTTTTTTAAATTTTAAACCATTTTTAAAATATTTTTTAAAATTAAAAAATTTTTTCATATTACAAAAATTAAATAATAAATTTCTTTTAATTTTAACTAACATATATATAAGTTGCATAAATTTTTCTCTTTTTTAATCTTTAAAAACGTTATAATAAAAATTCAAGATCTCAAATTCTACCCTCTAATCTTCAATTTCTATTTCAAAAAAAAAAATTGTTATATATATAATAATTATATTATATATATATTGATAGTAATAGAATCTGATGATCGCTGGATTTCTTCACCCCGGTATAAAGGCCAGGCCCATGAAAACAGTCCATGATCCGAAGGCTTCAATATTCCCCTCGAGAGCCAGGTCCAGCCCGCTCAGTCACAGGGCCGGACTCCGTCTAGACTCCTCAATCAAACCGGCCCAAAACCTCTCGGCCCAGTAATCAGGCCCTTTCCAGGCTCAACTTCAGCCCTACCATTCAACCCAGCCCGGAAAGGGGAAAATGACCAAGATGCCCCGCTGGTAGGTCCTTCCGCATGCGTATCAGAGGAGAATCATACGTATCAGAGGAGAATTAATGGCCGTTACGCATGGAGCAGGCGCCTGACACATCCGTACAAACGGAGCTAGGCGACAGAAGATAGCTAGCATTGTGGCAGAGAGACAGATATATATATCACGGTAGAGGCCACACAGGAGGACTCTCCTCTTCTTCTTCTTTCTCCTTCCTGGACACCATTTTTATTCTTTCTGTAACCCTTGCCTAAATATACTACTCTGAGCCATAAAATCTGACTTGAGCGTCGGAGGGCCTCTGCCGGGGCACCCCCGGTAGGCCCCTGACCATTCTTTCTTATTTTACAGATCCTTTCACCAGGTAGAACATGGAGAGACCCATCAGGGAGCCCAGCAAGAAGGGACCCAGAAGAAAACCAGATCTATCATGGACCAGGAAGAGGAAAATATTTATCAAATGGCGCCGTCTGTGGGAAACGAAGGAGATCTTTTCATCACCGGAGTTTTCACTTTCAAAACCCACTGAGATCCACAATGGCAAACCACCAAGAAAATAACCTTAACGTCATTCCAAATAATCTGAGCTCTGCCTAAGAGGGGCAGCGGTTCTTATTTTCCAGTCCTACAACTCCAAACAACCAACCACCCATTCCTTTTAACCCCTCGCCGAGCTTGGCCAGGAATGTGCCCTCCACGAAAGAGATTTTACTATCTCAAAAGTTTTCAGATCCACCCATTGAGATCCACATAAGATTTTATTGCGGCTGATTTTTTCTTTGAAGTCTGGTGAATATTTTCTGTAAAAAAAAAAATAATAAAAAAATAAAAAGGGTGAGGAATATATGTATTGTTGAAATTCTGAGGTCCACTGTATAAAAAAAAATAAATAAATAAATAAAAAAGAGAAGAAGAAGGTGAGAGAAAGAGAAGAGGAGTCCGTGAGAAAAAAGGAGGTCGGAGCCGTGTTTAGCAAGACAGAAAGGAACTCAGCAAATCCGACGACCACAGCGATAGATTGCTCGTTGAGGTCGGATCCATGTTCGAAACTAGATTCGTGGTCGAGGTTGGAGTCGCATTTCAGGACAGATGGAAAGCATCGGGGCGACAGGGAGACAATACAAAAAAGAAAGCTTACACGAAAAAGAAAGCTGGAGATTTACAGTAACCCAGCTGAAAGGAAAGACCCAGCTGGTGTAAGAATATCTTGACAGTCTCTTAATCTTCATTTTCCTACCCTTGTTGTTTATTTTAACATTTATTGAATTTTATTACTACTAACTTTTTCTTTGAGATCTGACGAGGTGAAACTTCAGATCGAAATGCTTGTCTCTGAGTGTAGATTTTAATTTTTTTTATATAAAAGAAAAAAAAAAGAAAAAAAAAGAATGAGAAGTATATATATATTTGTTGAAGTTGTGAGGTCGGCTGTAAAATATCAGGTTAGCAAGTTAGAGAGAAAATTAATAAATGAAAAATAGACAAGGTCTGGCTAACATTTCAGGTCGGAGGCATGAGGTCGGATGGGACACAATCCACAGCCATCCAACTTGATTGCAGACAACGTCCCTCAAGTATCGGGGTGACCTGAAGACAATAAGAAGTGATCAAACATCCAGGCAGATTAAGGTGGATGAACTCAGACTTCAATGGTTTCGCTGACCGGAGTAGCAGGACTGAAAAGAAGCTCGACAAATCCAACAATCACAGTATTATTACTTGTTGAGGTTGGATCCGTGCTCGAACTTAGATCTGTGACCGAGGTCGGAGCCGTGTTTGAGGTCGGGCTCACATCCCAGGTCGGGTAAAATAATGTTGCCAAACTCATATTCAAAGGCGAAGTAAAACAGATGAGTATTTATAGAGCAACCTCGATCGATCAAGCAATGCTTGAACTGTCCCGAGGCCGCGCAAACGAAGTGCTCGACCGTCCATCTGGTGCCGTCGGAAACTGCGTAAATGGACTTCCCACCTGTGACAACCACGCCTTCGTCATCTCTATTGCCCGCTGTTACAGTACTAAACCCTTTCAATTTGCTTTCTCTGGATTGTTGAGGTGGGGAATTGAGCTCGGCCACCTGAGCCCGGTGACCTGAGCGGTCTAAAAAACGGCCAGAGCGGATTACTCGAGCCCTGGACCACCGGTCAAGCCGAGAGCTTCCTTTCAGCTTTCGAGGCTGAGGCTTGTCATCTGAGGCAAAACAGGCTTGGGTAATGGGTAAAGCGAGTGATTTAAGATTGGGCTGAGGTCGGGCGAGTGAAGAGGACAGCGGTGTTGGACAGAGGCTCGGGCTCGGCGGCCTCAAGTTTGAGAAAGAAATCATCTTTGCTAGTGCGTCATTCTCTGCCACGAATGGGTTGTGATGTGGAATACAATTACACGTGGGTCCCGCCTCCTTCATGCTAAAGGACACAGAGGTACGATCCCATAGAACGAAGGTTAAGTTATACATATTTTTATTCTCCTCTCATTAAGTTAGTCAGATGCTATTAATAACATCATAATTCTAATTATTATTTTAAATGCAAATATCTTGAAATTTCATATTTAATTATGAAGTTTAAATCTTAGAATAAAATTTTTATGAGCATACAAATATATGCTCAAAGGCATACTAGCTTAGGGGGAAAATTTTCGCTGCTAGTTAAGAGTAGCATGAATACCCTAATAAAAGGGATTATGTATTTAAACATATTGCTTTTGTAAAGTAAAATCTTGGAGAAGTTTACATATGCAAATATATCGTTCATTGCATCTTTAAAAATTGCATAAGTTAATACCTGCATGCATCTGAAAAATGAAACCAAGTGACATGTGCGACATATTATTAATTGATGAATATCATTGAATTAACAACGAGCATCCTTGTTATATGTGCTCTGTGCAAGCTCTTATTTTGCAGAAAAATTTAGAAAAATAAACAAGACCTCAGTTAGGCACAAAACCAGCTGAGATGACGAAGCGACAGTAAGGCCATAGAGCCCGAATTACAAAGAAGACTCCGGGATCCCCTAAGAACTCTCGGGTAACCAAACAAGACCGGGATCCCCTAAGAACTCCCGGGTAACCAAAGAAGACTCCGGGATCCCCTAAGAACTCCCGGGTAACCAAAGAAGACTCCGGGATCCCCTAAGAACTCCCGGGTAACCAAACAAGACCGGGATCCCCTAAGAACTCCCGGGTAACCAAAGAAGACCGGGATCCCCTAAGAACTCCCGGGTAACCAAACAAGACCGGGATCCCCTAGAACTCCCGGGAAAATAAAGAAGACCGGGATCCCTTAGAACTCCCGGGAAAACAAAACAAAAATAGCCGGCGAAGATCTCCAAGATCTCCCGGAGCAACAAAGACCAGGATCCCCAAAGATCTCCTGGCAAAAGAAGACCTCATTGAGAAGACCTCAATGAGGTCTTGACAAAAGAAGACCTCACTGAGGTCATGGCAAAAGAAGACTTCAAGGAGGTCTTGACAAAAGAAGACCTCACTGAGAAGACCTCAATGAGGTCTTGACAAAAGAAGACTTCAAGGAGGTCTTGACAAAAGAAGACCTCACTGAGAAGACCTCAATGAGGTCTTGACAAAAGAAGACCTCAATGAGGTCTTGACAAAAGAAGACCTCACTGAGGTCATGGCAAAAGAAGACTTCAAGGAGGTCTTGACAAAAGAAGACCTCACTGAGAAGACCTCAATGAGGTCTTGACAAAAGAAGACCTCAATGAGGTCTTGACAAAAGAAGACCTCAATGAGGTCTTGACAAAAGAAGACCTCAATGAGGTCTTGACAAAAGAAGACCTCACTGAGGTCATGGCAAAAGAAGACTTCAATAAGGTCTTGACAAGGAAGACCTCAATAAGGTCTTGACAAAAGAAGACCTCACTGAGGTCCTAGCAAAGGAAGACCTCAATAAGGTCTTGACAAGAGAAGACCTCAATAAGGTCTTGACAAAAGAAGACCTCACTGAGGTCCTAGCAAAAGAAGACCTCAATAAGGTCTTGACAAGGAAGACCTCAATGAGGTCTTGACAAGAGAAGACCTCAATAAGGTCTTGACAAAAGAAGACCTCACTGAGGTCCTAGCAAAAGAAGACCTCACTGAGGTCCTAGCAAGAGAAGACCTCAATAAGGTCTTGATAAAAGAAGACCTCACTGAGGTCCTAGCAAAAGAAGACCTCACTGAGGTCCTAGCAAAAGAAGACCTCAATAAGGTCTTGACAAGGAAGACCTCAATAAGGTCTTGACAAGAGAAGACCTCAATAAGGTCTTGACAAAAGAAGACCTCACTGAGGTCCTAGCAAAGGAAGACCTCAATAAGGTCTTGACAAGAGAAGACTTCAATAAGGTCTTGACAAAAGAAGACCTCAAAGAGGCAGAAGACCTCAAAGAGGCAGAAGACCTCAATGAGGCAGAAGACCTCAAAAGAGGCAGAAGACCTAAAAGAGGCAGAAGACCTCAATAAGGCAGAAGACCTCAAAGAGGCAGAAGACCTAAAAGAGGCAGAAGACCTCAAAGAGGCAAAAAACCTCACTGAGGCAGAAGACCTCAATGAGGCAGAAGACCTCACTGAGGTAGAAGACCGGCAAAGATCTCAAAGATCTCCCGGAGCAAAAATAGCCAGAATCCCCAAGATCATCCGGTGCAACAAGCAAAAACAACTCATAAAGAACATAATTCTGATCTCACATAAAAGATTGGGGCACGGGACCATAAATGAAAAAGCTAAACTCCGACCTCCCAAAGGAGCTCAAGTCATCAGGTAGAGAGACTTTAATCTCACACAACAGCCAAAAGTACCAAAGCATCATGCCGATCTCAAGAAAACGAGCACCGTACTGGTAAACCCAATAGGCAGACTGAATTAAGGCAAGACGATTCCTAAGCAAACTGCATACCAAAATACAAAGCCAAACAGAGAATCAGGGGCAATCATAAGAGGCACCGACCTCGAGAATTGACCGCTCACACTAAGCCAACTCAGCTGGCCTAGAGAAAGGTCCAGGCAACAAAGAGCCCGCAAAACGCCCGAGAGAAAACAGCCCATAAATACTCAGGGGCAAAAAAACATACACAAGAGTCCAACGCTCAGGCAAAAATAATAAAAAGGCAAGAAAGTGATACTTTCGATAGGAGCAGTTCTCAGACCACACGGTCATGAATAGAGTTTAAAGATTTATCCCCTCACCAGTCATGGAATAACTGCTGAGGAGATAAAGGGGCAATTGATAATCGCTGGATTTCTTCACCCCGGTATAAAGGCCAGGCCCATGAAAACAGTCCATGATCCGAAGGCTTCAATATTCCCCTCGAGAGCCAGGTCCAGCCCGCTCAGTCACAGGGCCGGACTCCGCCTAGACTCCTCAATCAAACCGGCCCAAAACCTCTCGGCCCAGTAATCAGGCCCTCACCAGGCTCAACTTCAGCCCTACCATTCAACCCAGCCCGGAAAGAGGAAAATGACCAAGATGCCCCGCTGGTAGGTCCTTCCGCATGCGTATCAGAGGAGAATCATACGTATCAGAGGAGAATTAATGGCCGTTACGCATGGAGCAGGCACCTGACACATCCGTACAAACGGAGCTAGGCGACAGAAGACAGCTAGCATTGTGGCAGAGAGACAGATATATATATCACGGTAGAGGCCACACAGGAGGACTCTCCTCTTCTTCTTCTTTCTCCTTCCTGGACACCATTTTTATTCTTTCTGTAACCCTTGCCTAAATATACTACTCTGAGCCATAAAATCTGACTTGAGCGTCGGCGGGCCTCTGCCGGGGCACCCCCGGTAGGCCCCTGACCATTCTTTCTTATTTTACAGATCCTTTCACCAGGTAGAACATGGAAAGACCCATCAGGGAGCCCAGCAAGAAGGGACCCAGAAGAAAACCAGATCTATCATGGACCAGGAAGAGGAAAATATTTATCAGAATCCATATAAATATATATTTTACCTTAACTAATGATTAATATTTAAATTTTATTTAATAATATTAGCTTAAATATTTTAATAATATATAATTATTTAAATAAAAATTAATTAAATATTACAAAAATAATAATTTTTTATAATTCACTCATACAAATACTAAATATTAATATTTTAACTAAATTAAAATACTAATTAGTATTTTCAGAATTACTACTGAACAGCGCTCTCTAACCATTCTTTCCTATAAAGTTATCTATATAGAATAAATAAATTTGTCCCATCTTTTGTCGATGCACAACTAACGATAAAGGCTAAGAGAGCGAGACCATTTGGTGGGTTAATAATGCATCATTATCCTTATTTTATTTATTTATTTATTTTCATACGCTAGAAAGGAGTGGGTTTGCGTTATCTACACTTTGATTTTCGCAGCGCCGTAACCGCCCACGTTTCCGCCACAAAATCGATTTGTGGTCCTCTCAACTTGAGGGATCATTTGGCCTTTGCCTCTCCTTTATTAATTATATTTTCATTTTATTTATTTAACAAAAATAGAATAAAAATAAGTTTTTTTGAATAATGTTTTATAAGGTAAGGTTTGATGTTTTTTAATTTTTATAAAATTTAAACCATTTAAAAATTTTTAAAAAAATTTCTCAATAATGTAGATTAAAAAATAAAAATTTTGAAAACTCTCAAATTTTTTATTTTAAAATTATTTAATTTAATTATTACGTATAGCTGATAACTTATAAAAAATAGCTAAATCAAGATATTTAATAACTTAAAAATTGATAGGAAATAGCTGATAGGAGCTCATAAGAGATTTATTAGCTACATTTCATATCAACTTTAAAGTTGGAGTTACCATATAGTTATTTTAATTTTAAATTTTATTTAGATTATATTATTTTTTAAAAATTTATTAATTATAATATTTTAAAATTAATTTTTCTTAATGTCAATCAAATTTTAAAATTGTAATGCATAAATTAAAAATATTGTAAATAATAATTAAATTAGTTTTGATATTCATTATTTTATGATAAAAATTATATATGAAAAAAATATTATATTTTAAAATTTTACTTTTAGTTATTATATATTTTGTATAATAATTTTTTAAAAAATATATATTATATAATAAATTAATATTTTCATATTTATTTCATTATATAATAAATTAATATATATTTTTATTAATTATTTTATAAGTCAACAGTAATATTTATATATAATTTATTAAATATCTAAAATATAATTACTAAAATCAATTATCAATTATGAATTATAATAATTATCCTACTATAAGCTATCAGTAACTGTTGTCAATTATATCCTACAGTTAAATGAAACAGATCTTTAATCTCTTTTAAATATAAATTTAATATTTTAATTTTTTTTGAAATGGAATTTAATATTTCAACTTTAAAATTTTTTTATTATTTTATTTATTATTATTTTCTCCGTCTCAGAATTTATTTTATTTTTATATTTTATTATTTTAAAATTATTTTTTATTTATTTTTTATATTATGGTTATTGGTTAACGTATACATCAATTATTTAATTCTATTTTATTTTTAAAATAATTTTTCATGAATATTTAAAATATTTTTTAATATTTAATAAAATTTAATATTTTTAAAATGATATAATTAAAAGTTAATTAAAAAAATTATTTTTTTAATATATATGTCAAAATAAAATAAATAAAAATTATGAGACAGATAAAATATTTAATTTTTATAATTTAGTAAAATTAATTATTTAATCCATCTATTTTAAAAAAATTACATGAATAGTCTTTAACTTTCATATTATTGTCTATTTACTGATTTCATCAATTTAAGCTATTAGTATATATAAAAAAAAACTAAAATATTATTATTTCTACTTAGTATCTACAATTTTAGAATATAATATATTTAGTTAATATTATTTTAAAATTATAACTATTTAATTACTAATTGACGAAATAGACTGAATAATTAAGCTTTTTGAAAAGGTAGACATTATTTAGCATGTTGTTGAAAATAGAGAAGCTAAATAATTAATTTACTAAACTATGAAGATTAAAAAATAATTTTTCATCACAATAATTATGGACGGATAAAGCTTAAGTAGTGGACTAATTAAAGAGTTTTTTTTTTTTTTTTTCTTTTTTCAATACCATGAATCACAGAAAGAATCCACCATATTTGTTGCAGTTTTTTCTCATGGACAACTAATAAAGAGTTACAGTTTCAATTTTGTTTAAATAATAATTAATATAATTTTTCAAATTGATTTTTTATTTATTTTTTTGGAAATAAATTTTTATTTCAAAAACTAATATGGTCAAGATTTTTTATAAGAAATTACATGTCATTCGATTTAAAACTATTTAAATTAATTATTTTAAACTATATAAAAAATAAATCTAAAAATTATTTAAATCAATTGAATTAACTATTTTAGAATAAATTAACTATTAGAATAAGCTTACTTTAACCAGATTTTTATAAATATTTTTTAGCCTATTGATGGTAATGCACTCTTGGGTATTTTAAAATCTTTTAGTAATTTATTCTATTATGATAATTTTCAAATTAATATTATTTACTAAATTTTTTTAGCATTTATAAATAATTTTAAGAAAAATTTCTCAAATTCTTCACTACCCTATTAAAAGAAAAAAAAATCTCCACTTCTTTACCATCCTATTTATTAAAATCTACAATTGGAACAGTCAAAATTTTTTGTATTTAAAAAATATTTTTTAAAAAAATATTTATTGTAAAAAATATTTTTTAATAAATTAATTTATTTTTTACTATTTAATTTTAATTTAAAAAATAAAATATTTTTTCATTTCATAATTTTTATTATTTTTTTTAATCCTCTCAAAATTATTATCACTTTTTTTATATTATTAACTATTATAATCCTATTTAATTTTATTTTATTTTTAAAACAATCTTTCATTAATCGTTATTTTTCTAAATGAATATTCAAAACATCTGTGGGTTATTTAATAAAATTTAATATTTTTAAAATAAATATAATTAAAAAGTTAATAAAAAATTTATTTTTTAATATATGTAAAAAAAATAAAATTGATAAAAATTATAAGAAGAAGGAAATATACTTACAAATTTATATATATAAGTTTTAATAAAAAATTTAAAGTGTGAAAAGTGACTTAATTTTTTTTTATAAAAATATATTTTTTATTAACTAAATTTTTAATACCTAAATACTAAAAAATTTAGAAAATATTTTCTTATAAAATATTTTTTAATGAAATAAATGGAGTTTAAGAGTATATTTATTTAAATTGTATTTAAAAAATATTTTTCATAACAAAATATTTTCTATAAATAATATTTATCATGGAATCTATTTTCTAACTAAAAAATTTATCTTGTATTATATAAATTTTGATAATTTACGCAAAAAAAAAATATTTTTTAAAATGACTTAAAATTTTTTAATTATTAAAATTTTTAATTACTTTAAATATCAAAAAATATAAAAAAATATTTTCAACCATTAGAGCCTAAATTTTTAATTTTTTATGTGGCTGTTGGGACCAACATTCCATATGTCAGTTCTTGTGAGATTGGAGATGATGAATACTCGGAGAATTATTATTAAAGTCTTAAATTTTAAAAAATTTATTAATGAATTCATTCAGAAAATTAAAAAGTCCCATATTATCTATAAATATAACTGTTTATATATATTAATAGAATTCTTTTAGGTATTGGATAAACATACTAAATTACCTTTTAAATAAAATACTTCACGTTGATTATCATAATGTATTTAGTCATTTTACAAACGGAAATACTAACATAAAAGATTAATTAATTATATTTAAAATAATAAAAAAATTTAATTAGAGTTAAAAATTATAAATACTAACTAATAATTTTTTTAAAAAACTTTGCAATCATATAATTCAGTCTTTAACATAAATTTTTTAAAAGTCTAGACGATTCTACTAAACTTTAAAAATGTGTTGGGAAAAAATAAAATAAAATAAAAATCTGCGTGTTCTTCCTTTAAACAAAACAAAGAGTCGTTCTTCTTTCTTCTCTCTCATAATTAAAAGCAGCCGCAGAAGCCAGAAACTAAATTCAAGAAGGAGAGAAAGAAGCAAAGGGAGAAGCATCCACAGCTATTTAAAAAAAGAAAAATACCTTTTAACTTTACCTCGTGTGAGTCACGAGAGCTACTGAAAACTCACAAGAAAAACAAGAGATTGAAGGAAAAAGGGAAGAGAATTAATGGAGAAGAGCAGCAGAAGCACAGGAAAGGTAAAGAAAAGGGAAGAAAATGGAGAGGTTCTTGACGGTTCAGACATAAAGGAGTTGGTTGAGAACGAATAGCTGTTTAGCAGTTTCGTGAGAGATAAGTTCCTGCAAGAGCTGGATAGAGACAGAGACTGTGAGCTTTCTGTCGAGGAACTACACCCTGCTGTTGCTGATACCGGCGCTGCCCTTGGCTTGCCTTCTCCGCCTGATTCCGATCATTTCTATTCAGAGGTTTGTCTCTTTTCAATTCTTGTCCTTTTCTTTTTTTTAATTTCTGGCCTTTTGATTGGTTGATAAGGACAAGTTATGATTTATCGAATAAAAATCACAAATGTTATTTGTCATTGTTTTGGTTCTTATGTTTGATTAATTCTTGAAGCTTAGCTACATAATGACAAAGAGGATTCAAAATTACTCTATAAATGTAATTCTCAGTTCAATTATTCTTTTTTTTTTCAAGAATTAAATTAATTTAATCCATGAAAAAAAATTTAATCCCTTTATATCCAAATGAATTATCGTGTTTTTCAATTTTAAAAAATAGATTAGTTATTTTTTATTTTTTATTTTTTCATTTAAACATATGTTGTAAAGAGCAAAGCAAGTAGCTTCAAGCCACAATACACAAATCATTTGAATAAAAAGTTATTTTTATAATTGTAAGTAATTTGTTACCAAAATAAATTCAATTTCATAGTAGTTAACTGCATTTCTTCATTTCTTATCTACATCTTTACTATATTATGTAAAATTATATTATTTTTTAAACTTATAATTTATTTAACTTTATATATATAAAATTCATGCAAGAACTTGGGGGAAAAAAAAATCCATGCAAGAATTCTCCTTTTGAAAATTATGCAACGGTGAGGGACTTCACTTTTCTTCACTTTGCCCTTTTCTTCTCTTTTCTCACTTAGACTTTTCCTTTCTTTCACATTCTTACTTGAGAGGAGTATTGTTTAAGAAAACTGTATGGGCGTGAGGCTTTTTTTTTTTTTTTAAATTTTATTTTAAAAATATAATAATAATAAAAAAAATAAAAATCAGAATACTTACCCATGAATTTGTGGTTAGATTTCATCCAATTACAGAGGAGGGTTACATTTATTATTTTTATGTGCATATAATAACATAAACCAATTCTATATATATAAGTATGGATAGTTGTTATTTAGAGAAAATTCATATAAATCTGTAATCTAAGTAAATAAAATTTTATATAAATCTCACTATTTATTTAAATTGTGGATATATATATATATATATATATATATATATATATATATCCTGATTTAATGAGAATATTACACATAATGCCTTATCTAAAGAATGAGCTTGGTTATGAATAATGGTAGGTTGATTCTCAAAGTTATTTATAGTTCAAGAAACATGTTCTTTGCAAAAAAAAAAAAAAAAAAAAAAAAAAAAAAAAGATATTTGTGGGATCCATATGCACTTTCCTTTCAGAAAAAGCGTATCTAGCTACTTGCTTGATTGATAATTTTTATCATAAACAGTGATGTGTTCCATCATTATTTAATTAGAGTAGATTACATTTTATTCTATAGTTTTTGCGGAAATTAATATGTATATTATCGATTTTCTAAAAGTTAATAATTTAGAACAAGTTGCTTTCAAAAAAAAAACAAAAAATTTAGAACAAGTATTTTAACTCCATTAAACATTTAGTTTCTCTATTTACCTTTTTGTTAATTATTTAAGAAATAACCAAAATACCTTAATTTAGGATTAAGGGACTTAAATATTAAATTAATCAAAATATATAGATAGAATTATTGACTTCTTAAATATCAATACATATATGTATTAATTTTTAATATAACATAAGGATTAAAAAAGTAATTCATCTTTGGGATTTGAAATATTTTTTTCATCACCAACATTTCATTATCTTAACAAGAAAATGACTTAAAATTATATGAAAAAATTTAAATACGTGACAGAATCAAAATATAAAGATTTATATTGAGCTTTAAAAATTGAGGAACATATGTAAGGTGATAATAGGATAAAGATGGAAAAATAATTTATGTTAATATTCATATAATTAATTAAGAACATAAATAGAATGATGTTACATTTAAAGTATAGATTCTTGTTTTATATATATATTGATCCCAAATTGATTCTCTAAAATAGCACACCTGTTAGGTACAGAATGACAATTGACAAATGTATGTTGGAGCACTAGAATCATCATTCATGTCTGAAAAAGCAAGTAGATACAGGACCACCTGGCACTAGTTTCTTCATATTTTTCTCTTCCTTTCTAAGGAACCAAACATAGCTAAAGAACTTAGAAGTGGGTGTCTTAAAGTAAGGTTCTGAAGATAGGGATTTGGTCAAACTATTGATATTTAGGATATACAATCGTAACCCAGATTCCAATTCATGTCCTAGCTCCTGCACTGCCAAACCTAAGCTGCCATGTCTAAAATTAGCAGGAATTTATTTTCTTACATGGACATCACAAATTTAGACAGTAGTTGATATTCTGACATGAATCTGTCTTCTTCACATTTCCTGTGAGTTAGATATTTCCTGACATTATTATAGCTTTGAGATATGTAAAAAACTGAGCCGTGCAAGCTCATAGGTCCTTCAAGAATTCACCCCCTGGCAAGCAAGAGAAGGTGAGCAAGACTGAGTTTAAAGAGGTTCCGTCAGATATTTTATTAGCCATGGCTGCAGCTGGATTGAAGCGAGACCCCATAATCATCCTTCGTATGGATGGTGAAGACCTATCAGAGTTCATCAATGGACCAAGCTATGAAGCAGAGATGGTATCCATATTTTCGCAGATAGCTTCACCTGACGCTGATGGATCACTTCATGATTCATTTGTTAAAGCTTTTGAGAAGCTTACAGTTGAAAATGGAATGCCCCCATCTTCAGATTCCTGGGTAATGATTTTGCGTTTAGGAAAAGCTTAAGATTTTGCAAAGGAGACGATTGATTTTTCTTAATGTAGCTTGTTTTGGTCGTGCAGGTAATGAGCAACATTGTGGAACCAGCCCTGGAATCTTGCCCTGGCGAAGATCTTGATAAGCCCATCTCTCAAGAAACATTCTTGGTGGAATTCAAGAAAGTATCAGAACGTGTGGCTCAACATCTCAAAGAACAGCCAGTTATCGTTGCTCACAGTGAAAGTACCTTTGACGGGAGTGGCATCAGGAGATTGTTCACCAATAAGTTTGAATTAGACAAGGTCAATTATTATTATTTTTTTTCTGAGTTTAGCTCATTTGAACTGCTTGCTTCTTAAATTGTGTGCAAATTTTTTGCAGACTTTGAACACAGCTTTAGAAAATGTACCAAAAGATCGAAATGGGAAAATGTCTAAGGAGCATTTACGGGTCGCAATAGATTCTGTGGCTGCAGGAGCTGGTCTACCTCCAATCGGTGCTGTTGATGAGGTACTAAAACAACAACCATTTAATTAATTAAGTAAAGGGAAAGTTACTATTTGGTTTCTACAGTATTAAAAAACTCATCAATTAGTCTTTCAATTTTAAAAAACTCGTGACTTTAAAAATTTTATTAATTAGGTTCTCCGTTAATTTTGACTGTCATGAGTATATATTTTTATAAAACTGACATACCAACCAATAAATTTTCTCATATCACAGAAATTAAATAGTAAAATACTTAATGACTAAAATTAATAGAATGACTAATTAGTAGATTTATTAAATTTTTAGAAATATTTAATATATTTTTTAAAATTAAGAGATCAATTAATAGGTTTTTTGGAGTAAATTTTTATTATGGCTTAATTAGTTGAGATTAATAAAATGTTTCAGATAGACAAGGTTGTAAATGAAGGGCTTAAGATGATGAATGCGGATGATGGGAAGCTGGTTAAAGAAGATGAGTTCAAGAAGATGATGACTGAAATTCTGGGAAGTGTTATGTTGAAGTTAGAGGGCAATCCCATCTCAGTTTCTTCAAATACTGTTGTGCATGAGCCTCTTGCTTCCCCCTCTACACTTCCTTAGCCATCTTCTTGCTTATTATATGTATTATAGATGGGAAAAACTTAGCTGCACCCAGTCCACTATAGATTTATGACACAGACAAGTGAGATTCACTATGAAAAATTACATGAGATTCACTCTTCTGTGTTCTGAATCTATGGTGAATCTGCTCCAAGTAAAAATTTTTCATCATAGATGTTATTAATATGTCAAAATAATGGTAATAATAATAAAAAAGGAATAATTATTTGTTAATTAGGAGATGAGGTGGTAACTAGGCATATGATTTATGTTCTGTGCAATTAACTTGGTTATGCAAATATAGAATCCCAATCATAAGATGAGTCGAGCATTATCAATGATGATTAATCTTTTGCTGCAGTTTCTTTTTTGTCTGGTCAAGTTCAAGCAAGATAACATTCGAAAATATGGTCAAGTCTTTAATAATTTGTCTTGACCTCAACAAGGTCTTCAATTAATTAAACTTTTCTAATTTATTAAGCATAATTTTGAAATCAATAAAATGATAATTTGAATTTCAAATTCACTAAGTAAATTCTTAGTGAAATTCATGAATCATATGCTAGCTTCAGAGAGTTGCATTATTTTGGCAGAAACAGGCATTCACTAGCTAAACGTTCTCGTCGACTTGCGAAGAAGAGTCAAAACCCTGTTTTGGCAACATCAAATGAAGAAGAGCCCTGAACCAATTGTAATTTGTTAAGGAGGTGATGATTTTTTGTGCCCTTACAAAACCCTGTTTTGGCAACATCAAATTAAAACCATAATAAACAATGCAGGCAAGAAAAGGCACCACCCAGAAAAACCAAATGACAATCCCAAAATGACCTTCTTAGCAACATTGTTGGGCTTAAGTAGACCCGACACTGGTTCAGTTTGAATCGTGAACCAGACTGATGAAATTCGAAACCGAATAAATCATATTGAAATTTTAGATTAGAGAGATCAGTTATGGTTTCCAACTGAAACTGATTGGTTTGAACCGAATAGTTTGATTTCAATTCAATTTTTTATTTTTAAAATAAATTATAGAGCAATTTAATTTCGATTCGAATTTTTATTTTTAAATTAATTTATTTATAAGATTGTGCACTTCAAATTAATATATAAGTTAAATTATCAAATTAATTATATTTAGTAATATTTAAAATTTATATCTATTTCTTTACATTTTATTTAAATTTTTTTATTTTTAAATTTTTTAAAATCAAAATTGGATTCACATTTATAATTTGTACTTAATTAAAATTAAAATTGAAACTGTAAAACTAGATCAAACTTCAAAAAACCAAAATCATTATCGAACCCTCATAAATTGAACTGATTTCAGTTCAATCTGTAAATTGAATTGAACCGTCGATTCCGAACCGAGACTAGCCTTTAGCCAGGATTAGGCCTAAGCACCTTTCAGGGTTCAGACCCACGCCTCTATAGCCAGCCTTCCCAGTTACTGTAATGTATACAAAAACTGCTAGTGCATAATTAAGCCCCTGCCACTATAACACACACCATGGTCAAGCCCAAATCCTTGGCACATTTTCTCGTCAAATATGATGGTTATATAGGCACTAGGAAGGTGCATGAAAACTATATTATGAGGGCAATTCCTGCGCTTATTCCTTCCCCATTTCCGCTCACCACGCAACCTTCCAAAGGATACTTTTCTACTGTAGTGTCGTTCATTATGCTTTTGATTATAAGGTAAGCTAATATTGAGTAGGGTCGAGTATTATTTAATTTAAATTGAAAAAATCGATCGAATTGAATTAATTTAAATTTTTTACATATTTCAATTCGATTCAGTTTTTAATTTTAAAAATTTCAATTATTTTGATTCGGTTCAATTTTAATTAAAAAAATTAAAAAAATCAAATCGAATCGATTAGTGATAATAATATATTATTTTTGATAATATAGAAGGATTAGATCATAATTAAAGTTGAAATATTTTAATTAAATTTTAGAATACTAAAAATAAGGTGTACAAAAATAAGAAACCTATTAAAAAGTACAATTGAGTAAATCGAATCGAATCAAATCGATCCGATTCAATTTGATTTATGCTTTTCTATTCGGCTTTCATAAATACAAAAATTTTAATTTTTAATTTATTTAATTCGATTCGATTTGAACCGAACCGATCTAATTCTCCCTAATATTGAGCCTACATATTGTGCCAAGACATAGAAGAGAGCTCGAATAAGAGTTGTGAGACCTCTTAGGGCAAATATAAATGTGAAAACTGGACTCATATTTCTCCAGATAAAGGAAATGTAACCTCAAATAAAAGAAATGCAATAACGAATACAACAATTGGGATTAGAAATTTAGGTTCAGGCCGTGTGATTCTAAGCATGCATGCAATGGTAGTGGTAAGCATGAATAAAAGACAAGTGGTTGCTACCAGCTCTGTTACCACTGCTCTCCACATCTGAAAGAATTAGATAATAGATCAAATATCAAAGGAGGGAAAAAAGCTGCCCTATTTATAGAACTAAGTACATAGGAAGATCTTGTGAGTTAGTTGGTAGAAATATTATATTTCCAAATTTTGTGGAGGTAAGTTTCAAAAATTTAGAGAAATTTAATTTTGTTTATTTAACGAAATAATATCACTGACTTATCATTTACTTATCAGTACGTGGACTTGGGATCTTAAAGATTTGTATTTTTCTAGTTCATCCTTCTGGAGGCAGAATGCAAATGGCAATGTTTTTGAATTTGGCAAAGATTATTAATAAGTAGAAAATGATTATAATATGGGATACATATGAATATTGAAGATAGTCAGCAAACTCTTCTCTGGTTTGATCCATGGGTGCTGGTATTATGGGTTTTGAGTTTTTTTGTCCAACTTTCCATCCCCTTCATGTTAATCGTGTGACTGATCTAGTTAACCATACTATCTTTATAGTGGAAATGGTCTTTGTTATATGGCATCGTTCCAGCAGCTCACGTTCAAGCCAATTTTACTACTTCCATAGCACTTTTATACGCTAGATATTTTAGTCTAGCATTATGAGTATTTGTTCTCATCTGGATACAAACGGCTGAACCGTAGTGCAACACAAATATTATTGGATTTCTTTCGGATGTAGTGCAAGGCTCTTTTTGAAAGTGGTCCTAGATTTTTTGAATACCTCTGAAATTTTATAGTTTAATTACGTGCAAGAAGACTCTCGTAAGAAATATAAGAAAATTGTTTTACCACGTTGTTTATGCAATTTCATGCTTGATTCCATTATTGTTTTGTTATTTTGATCAATGTGGCAAATTGATTCTTGATTACAAGGTGATATATAGTTAGTTTGAATAGTTTTAAGTCCGTAATTGTTTGGATTGTTCAAACACAAGAACACTTTGTGTAAAAATTAAGGAAATTGCATGATCTAGCGATATTTCCATGCGTTTGGGTAGCTAGAATTAGATCTCTCTATTTCTTTATACAATTGACAGTTGTTAGATGCCTAAGACCCAAGGACGTTCCTTGCAATTTGTTGATTAATAATTGGTTAGAGGATGTTCCCTAATTAATTTATGCTTAAGGAGAGACATGGTGGTGAGAAGCGTATTCCATCTCTATAACTAATTTATTGTATCAAACAAAAGAACCTAAGTATTAATTATCAATCCCAACAATTGAAGTGGATCCAATTCCTCAACTAGACCTTTCTCATATTTGATTATCTTTATTTTATTGCTTTCAACATTAGATTAATTGAATCAATCTCAAACCCCCCCCCTTTTACTTTACTTGCAGTTTATTTTATTTTATTTTCAGTTTGTTCTCTTGGCCTTGATAAGAAAGATAGGTGAGTATCAATTCACTGTGGATTCGATTCTTTCACTACTATCTACAGTTGTAAAATTATTGATAACTAGAAAGGTTATTTTTGACTGGCTTCGACAACGCACAGTCACTGGAGGCCTCTTATAGGTGGCTGAATAAACTACCTTCGGGAGCCGAAAGAGGAGGTCCCGCAGCGACACCACCTTCGGCGGCCGAACTTGAAGGTTCAGCGGCTGAACCTGGTCTTTCCCCTCCAAAACTATTTTCTTCATAACTATTTTCTTTCTTTCTTAAAACCTTAAAATTTTCAAAATTCATTTTATAAAAATCTTATTTTACCCTTCATAAGGAGATTCCAGTTTCAAGATTCTGGGTTCCAACGGAGATTTCGTCGGAAGATTGAAATTCTAATGCCAGAGTCTAGTCGGGTATTACAGAATCCTCATGAAATTGATACTCACCTATTTTTCTTATCAAAGACCAAGTAAATAAACTAAAAAAAAATAAAATTGGGAGTTTTGAGATTTTATGACCTAAACTAGATTTAAAAGCAATAAAGTAAGCAAATAATAAAGTAAAGGAAATTCAATAATAAGAAAAACCTAGTTGAAGTATCGGATCCACTTCAATTGTTGGGATTGATTATTGACACTTAGGATCTTTTATTTGACTCAATAAATTAGTTATGGGGTGGAGGACGCTTCTCACCACCATATCCCTCCTTAAGCATAAATTAATTAGGAAACGTTCTCTAATTAATCACTAATCAACAAGTTGCCAAGGAACGTCCTTGGGGTTTTAGAATCATACAACTGTCAATTGTATTAAGAAATAGAGAGACCTAATTCTAGTTATCTAAACGTATGGTGATCTTGCTATATTATGCAATCTCCTTAGTTTTTATATCAAGAGTTACTTGTGTTTGAATAATTCAAGCAATTACGGACTTCAAACTACTCAAACCAACAGTTTATCACTTTGCAATCAAGAATCAATGGACTCTATTGATCTAAACAACAAAGTAACAATAGAATTTAGCATGAAATTGCATAAATATTAATAAATAAAAGATAAACATCATAGGTTCAGATTTCCTAATCCATTAACAAACTGAAGTTTCACCTAATCTTCAACTAGAAAAAGGATTTTCAGCCATGAGACATAAAAATCAAAGAAAGAAAGCAAGAAGAAGTAGGCAGGCCGGCCGGGCGGCTGCTGGTGTGATTTCCGAAGAAGGGAGTCACCTTTGTTGCTGGTTTGCCTCTCTATTTATATCTGAATATGCAGCCCTAAGTTTCCTTGATTTGATGAAATTCTTTTTCAATTTGGAGTTGTATCCCTTGATGGCAATTGAATTCCATTAAGATTTGGCTTCCTTGAAGGGCGGGATAGTGTGCTGAGCTGTCCTTGTGAGTTGCTAAGTTGTCTTTAAGTGTTTGGGATAGAATAGACTTCTTAAAAGTTTGAATTTTCAGTTTTTCGCTTTTCTGCTATCTTCTGTCGAGAAGTCTGTTTGCCCAATTGTTTGGGCAAACAATCAGTGTAATACTCGGCTAGACTCCGGTATCGGAATTCCTACCGTCCGGTGGAATCTTGGATGTCGGAAACCTCTAGAAGGGTAAAATCATGTTTTCACAAAAGGTTTTAATGTATTCTATGATTTTAAGTAAGAAGGAAATTAGGTTTTGAATGAAAAAGACCAAGGAGGCATTTCCAGGTTCGGCCGCCGAACCTCAAGTTCGGCCGCCGAACGTGGGATAGTTTAGGGGGGCAAGTTAGGCTTCCGAAAGTGGCTCAGGTTCGGCCGCCGAACTTGCATGGGTTTTGGAGGCACTTTAGGCTGCCGAAGGTGGTTTGGCCAACCCCTATATAAGGGCTCCATGGCCGAAACAGGTGAGTTTTCTCCCCATTTTCGGCCAACGGTGAATCCATGCTCTCCCATGGTTGTTTTTGATGATTTTCGTTAAATCCCTTAAGTTTTAACAAGTTTTATCTTGGTTTGAAGATATTTGAGCAAGTTTTGGAGTTTGGAGACTCAAAGAGTGAGATCTCTCCCATCTCCGAGTTAGATCGCCTCTCCTCTCGATCTCCAAGAGGTAAGAGTAGATCCTTAGCTCATTTTATATTTTAAACAAGTTTTATAAAGGTTTATGGGGTAGAAATGCATGTTTAGGTTATTTTGAGTTTATGGGTTTTATGTTGAGTTTTTGAACAATGTATGTTGAATATGTATGTTTGATGTGTTGTAGTTGGGGTTTAGGATAGTTTGATGTGTTGTAGTTGGGGTTTAGGATAGTTTGAAGCCCCTAAGAGCTTATGTATGTGTGTATGCATGTTGTAGAAGTGTTGTGTTTGATTTGAATGGTTTGGGAGGCAAATGTGCATGTGTGGAGGCTGAGTTCTGCCTTTGGAAGAACTCAGGTTCGGCAGTCGAAGGGACTTTCGGCTGCCGAACCTGCCTGTGGAGGCCAGCCTTTGGCTGCCGAACCCTACCCCCGAAAGTGGACTTTCGGCTCTAGGAGGGAGTTTCGGCCGCCGAAGGTGCCGCCGAACATGCATGAGTTTCGTCTCTGGAAGGAACCTTCGGCCGCCGAAAGTGCCGCCGAAGGTGCATGACTTTCAGCTCTGGAGGGACTTTCGGCCGCCGAACCTGCCGCCGAAAGTGCCTTGTTCAGCCTTCCTTTGCATGATTTCTATGATTATTTTAAGGTGTTTTAGGGGGTTTTTGGGGAGTATTTTAGAGTCATGTTCATGTATGTTTGGTCCCTCATTTGAGTCCATCTGTGTAGGTTCGGACCCGAGGAACCGAGGACCCCAGCAGTGAGTCAGCTGCTTCAGAGTCTTGTCTGAGCTAGCCAGAGGTGAGTAGAATAACTCTTTATGTTTCAAAGCAAATAAATGAAAGTTTTAGCATGATTCACGCATCATGAATGCCATGTGATATTTTAGGTTGTTTGCATTAGAATTCACGAATATGCTGCATTGCATTATTTGATGTTGATGTGGATGGATGTTGAATGATCCTTTAGTCCTCGTATGATATGATATGATGATGATACGGTATGGAAGACCAGTGAGGCCCATTCTACGCCTCTGGCACAATGTAAGAGAAAGACCAGTGAGGCCCATTCTACACCCCTGGCACAGTTGGAATGTTATGTTATGTAAGAGAAAAACCAGTGAGGCCCATTCTACGCCCCTGGCACAGTTGGACTATGTAGAGGACTACTGGTGACAAGTCCATCCTTGATGTGATTTGTCTGTGATGTGATGCATTCCATTATAGCATATGTTTTAAAATGTTTTATTATTCTGCTCACTGGGCTCTAGTAGCTCACCCCATTTCCCTAATCCCCCAGGTATGCAGGTACGGGATAGGCCAGGAGGTCAAGAAGAGTAAAGTTATGTTTTATGTAATAGTTAGTTGTGGACATGAGAATGATGTAATGTATAATACAGTTATGTAATGTAATGATGAGTATTGAGGTTTAGAATTGTGCTTGACCCTAGTATGTTGTTAATCCCTTTTTGGTTACATGATCTTTTAATGAAATGTTTTATGATGTTATGTAAACCAAACTTAAAATATGTTATGTTACCCCATTGGAGCATTGATGAGGACTCCAGTGAGGGGTTGACGGTTATACCTATGAGTTGTGCTTGCACAGGTTGAATTTGGTAAATGAATGAGAAAAGTTCAAAATTTTTATGTTTGTGTTGATCATGTATGGGATTAAACAGGTATACAGGTTGTATGTTAGGCTTGCTACGGGTCCCGACGGCCTTAAGCCGACCTGGATCCTAGCGCTGGTAGCGGTCTGATTTTCGGGTCGTTACAGATTGGTATCAGAGCCCTAGGTTCATATGGTCGGACCTAGAGTGTCGGGCTCATAGGTGTTATAGAAGGTCAAGCACAATAGGAAAATCATGTCCACTAGGATAGGATGTAGAGTACTGTCTTGAATGGTGATGTGAAATGCCATGATTTTATGCATGTGCATTGATGATATGATATGTATGTGATGTATGTGATGCGGGTTCATGTGTTTCCACATGAACCATATGATGCTAATGTTTTTTTTGTAATGTGTGCTGTTTTTCAGTAAGCAAGATGAGAGGAACTCGTCGATCTGCACGATTGACTGGAGTACCACCTCAAGACGAGGGCACAGATGCCCGTCCTCCTGCATTGCCTAGGGCAATGTCCTGCAGGTCTAGCAGGGAAAGAGCATCAAGGGACCCTAGAAGGTCTTTTGATGTGAGCAGAAGGGGAACAGTGCAAGGTGGAATGTCGGAAGATGTGGGGAATGATATGGATGTGGATCAAAGGAGAGATGGCAGTCTTGGAGTGAGTATGTCTGAAGATGGTATGGGAGAGTCTCAAGGAGGCACTCAGGCCTCGGGATTTGTTCAGCCACCCCAGTACCCACCCTTTTCTCAGAACCCCGGGTATTCGATGGGAGGTACATCGGATTACCCCAGCTTTAACCCTTATCACTCTCACATGCCATACCCACCTTTCTACCCACCACACCCACAGTACCCTATGTACCCACCCCCATCTTTCTACCCAGGTCCAGCAAACCCTACCCCAGGGGATGCTGCACCTCCTCCACCACCAGCAGAACCTACTGTCCCAGAAACCCAAATGCCTAAGCCTAGCTCATCTGGAGGAAGCAAGGTCAAGATGACCGATTACATAAAGCTGGGTGCTCCCCAGTATGAAACAGGTGATGACCCGTTTGATTACCTTGGGAGGGTCAAGATGATTACAGATGAGATAGGAGCTGATGACGGTAGAGCCATTCAGATGGCTGGGTTCACACTGAAATGTAAGAAGGCCCGAGAGTAGTTTAAAAACTATGTGAACCCGAGATTGGATAGCCTATCATGGGAAGAGTTTGCCAATGAGTTTGCAGGATGGGCTTTCCCTGACAGTTCAAGGGAGCTGAAAATGATCGAGTTTGAGCAGTTGAGGCAGACAGAGGAGATGAGTGTGGATGAGTACACAGATAGGTTCTTGGAGTTGTTGCCGTTTGCTGGGCAGAATCTTGACATAGACCAGAAGAAGTCAAGGAGGTATATCATGAGGCTTCATTCCAGGTATTCCTCCTTGATCCAGTCAGCAGAGAGGGAGAGTTTCCATGCCATAGTGGATATGGCTCGGAGGATGAAGGCTAGTGCAATAATCAAAGGAAAAGTTAAGCAGTCAGTGGCACAGCCTTCTGGTTCCAAGACCCCAGGTGGGGGAAGGGTAGACCCATCTTCCTTGAGTTCAGGCAGTAAAAGGTGGAGCAGTACCACCAAGAAGCCAAAGAAGAACAAGTTCTGGAATAAGATCAAGTCAGGTCTGGGATTAGGAAGTGGCTCGAGCTCAGGTGCAGAAAATGCAGTATGTATGAAGTGTGGGAAGCCGCACAAAGGAGTATGTCGGTTTGGGACGACAGCCTGCTTCAGATGTGGGCAGGAGGGACACATGGCACGAGAGTGTCCTAGAGTAGCTTTTGTGGCACAGTCTCAGCAAACAGCTTCTGGTAGTGTGGCTCAGCCAGCAGCTCCAGCCGCGACTCAGGCCAGTGGCAGAGGCAGAGGGAGAGGGGCAGCCTCTTCTTTAGCGGGTTTCAGGTATAACGACCCGGAAACCGGACCGTTACAGACGCTAGGATCCAGGTCGGCTTAAGGCCGCCGGGACCCGTAGCAAGCCTGCTATGCATCCTGTACAGCTGGTATAATCCCATACATGATCAAACATTTCCATAAAACATTAAAACTTTTCCTTTACCAAGCTTGACCTGTGCATGCACTATGTCTGAACACATAGAACCCCTAGGGTCAGCATACCCTAAGTCAAACTCGGTCCAACACATATATCAATACAATACATAACATAAAACTCATGTACCAAGGGATTATCCAACTCGGGCCAAGCACAATACTATAACTCTGTATACATTACATAATAGCATTTTACAATACATAACTTTGAATTACATCATGTCCACTACTATGTATTGCATACTCTTCACCCTAGCTGCTATCCCGTGCTAACTCTGACTGGCCCTGCAAAACTGGGAATTTAAGAGAGGGATGAGCTACTAAAGCCCAGTGAGCAGAACAATAATACAAATCCATTTAAAACATATGCTTTCGTGAAATGCATCACATCTCAAACATATCACATCAAGGATGAACTTGTCACCAATAGCCCTCTACATATCGTCATATGTCCAACTACGCCAGGGGCGGTTAGGCCTCACCTGGGCTTCTCTTACATCTAACATAGTGTCAGGGGCGACCTGGTCTTTCTAGCTCATGTCATATGTAACGACCCGAAAATCGGACCGCTACCGGCGCTAGGATCCAGATCGGCTTAAGGCCGCCGGGACCCGTAGCAAGCCTGACATAAAACCTGTAAACCTGTATAATCCCATACATGATCCACAACATACATAAAAATTAAAATTTTTTCTTTACATGAACATCAACCAAACTCAACCTGTGCAAAAACATTAACATAACATTGATCCCTTTGTGGGATCTCATCAGTGCCCCCAAGGGGTGTCATAACATACGTTGAGTTGGTTTACATAAATGACATAAAATAACCAAGATCATGTATAAAAAGGGATACAACATTCTATGGTCAAGCACACACTAACATCCATAAACCTCGTTACATAACTATACTGTACTTTTACATTACAATTTGATCATGTTCATTGCTAGCTATTACATAAGCATGACTTCTTTACTCTATCCGGACTTCCGCACTATACTGTACCTGCAAGCCTGGGGGTAAAGGGAGAGGGGTGAGCTAAAAGCCCAGTGAGCTGAACTATAAAACATATTAACACTATGCTTTAATGAAATGCATCATAACACAAACAATTCACATAAGGGTTGGGTGAACTTGTCACCAATTAGTCCAAGCTAACATGGTGCCAGGCCGTAGCATGGGGTCCTGGTCTTCCTGTCATACATACATTACTTACCATTATTCCAGGGCCTCCTCTGGGCTCCTGGTCTTCGAGTCCACAATCGTGCCAGGCCGTAGAATGGGGTCCTGGTCTTTCATTTCCGTGCCAGGCCGTAGAATGGGGTCCTGGTCTTCCTGTCATGGACTAATTGGGTCATCCAACATTCACCCACATCAACAACAATCGATGCAATGCGGCATATTCGTGAATACTAATGCAATCATCCTATTGCATAATCATGATGCATGAAACATGATAAAACATTTAATTTAAAAGATTGAGTTTAGTTCCACTCACCTCTGGCTGACTCTGACAACACCGAAGCAGCTGAACTCACTGCTGGGGTCCTCGGTTCCTCGGGTCCGAACCTACACAGGTGGACTCAAATGAGGGACCAAACATGCTAGAACATAACTCTAAACTACTCCCCAAAAACCCCCTAAAACATCATGAAAACATCACATAAAAACATGCAAGAAATGGCTGAACAGGGCACTTTCGGCGGCAGGTTCGGTGGCCGAAAGTCCCTCCAGAGCCGAAAGTCAGGCAGGTTCGGCGGCACCTTCGGCGGCCGAACCTCCCAGACAGATCCGAAAGTCTTCTTTCGGGGGCAAGCTTCGGCAGCCGAATGCTGCCTCCACAAGGGGGTTCGGCGGCCGAAACTCCCTTCGGCGGCCGAACCTGGTTTCTGCCAGAAGGGCAGAAACTTGGTTCATATGAACCCTTTGCCTCCCAAAGCCTCAAATCATGCATAAATCTCAACCAAAACATGCATACAAGTTCCTAGGGGTCTCAAACAGTCATATACCCCAACTACAACATTTCAAACACACACAATCAACACACATTGTTCAAAACATCAATAATAACCCATAACTCAACATATAACCTAACATGCATTTCTACCCATAGATCTTGCATAAAACTTATTTAAAACACATAAGGAGCTTAAGATCGGCTCTTACCTCTTGAAGATCGAGAGGGAGACGACCTAAACTTGGAGATCCACGAAAATGAGCTCCTGAGTTCCCAAAGCTCCAAAACTTGGTTTAAATGCTCAAAACGTGCAATGTGAGTTTAAAACTCAAGAAAAATGGAAGAGATTTGGAGGAAGAACACAAGAGTTGCAAAGGGAAGGTCGGAAGCTTGCTGTGGCCGAAAATGGGAGAAAACTCGCCCATTTCGGTTAAGTGCCCCTTTTATAGGTGGCTGGCCAGGCCACGTTCGGGGGCCGAATGCGCTTCTGCATCCATGCAATGTTCGGCGGCCGAACCTGGACTTCCCTAACTCATGCTTTCGGGGGCCTAACGTGCCTCCAAAACGCATGCATGTTCGGCGGCCGAACCTAGGTTTTCCTCCAAGGACTTTTCATGCAAAAACTCATTTAATTTCATACTTAAAATCATAAAACACATTAAAACATTTTTATAAAACATGATTCTACCCTTCTAGAGGTCTCCGGCATCCGAGATTCCACCGGACGGTAGGAATTCCGATACCGGAGTCTAGCCGGGTATTACATTCTCCCCCCCTTAAGAACATTCGTCCCCGAATGTTCCTCAACTAGTACATACATAGCAAACAACATAGCATACATACAAGAAATACCTAGAGACTAACCTTAAAAGAGATGAGGATATTGCCGGAGCATAGACTCCCGTGTCTCCCAAGTACATTCTTCCAGATTGTGGTGGTTCCACAGGACTTTCACCATCGGGATTTCCTTGTTTCTCAGCTTCCTGATCTGGGTGTCTAGGATCCGTACTGGCTGCTCAACATAGGTGAGATCCTCTTGGATCTCCACATCAGGCTCACTAAGAACCTTGCCCGGATCTGACACGAATTTTCTCAACATAGAAACATGGAAAACCGGATGGATTCTCTCCATTGAAGCAGGTAAGTCTAGCTTGTACGATACACTCCCAATCTTTTGCAAGACTTCAAAGGGTCCGATGTACCGCGGAGCCAGCTTACCTTTCTTCTCGAACCGAACCACTCCTTTCATTGGAGACACCTTAAGCAATACCAGATCCCCCTCCTGAAACTCTACTAGTCTTCTGCGGATGTCTGCATAACTCTTCTGTCTGCTTGCAGCTGTCTTAATTCTCTCTCTGATTATGGGTACCACCCTGCTGGTGATCTCTACTAGCTCAGGCCCTGCCAAGGCCCTTTCTCCAACTTCCTCCCAGCAAACAGGTGACCTGCACTTCCTCCCGTACAAAGCTTCATATGGAGCCATCCCGATGCTAGCATGATGGCTGTTATTGTAGGCAAACTCCACCAAAGGTAGATGCTGCCTCCAAGAACCGCCAAAGTCCAGCACACACATTCTAAGCATATCCTCAATAGTCTGGATGGTCCTCTCCGACTGTCCGTCCGTCTGGGGGTGGAAGGCAGTGCTGAAATCCAACCTAGTACCCATGGCATTCTGCAGACTCCGCCAAAACCTGGAGGTGAACTGGGGCCCTCTATCTGACACTATAGAAACAGGAACCCCATGCAGTCTGACTATCTCATCAACATACACCTGCGCCAACTTGTCCACGGAATAGCCACTCCTGATAGGGATGAAGTGAGCAGATTTGGTGAGTCTATCCACAATCACCCATATGGAGTCCAATCTGTTGGACGCTGCCGGTAACCCCACTACGAAGTCCATAGCTATATTCTCCCATTTCCACTCTGGAATAGGTAGCGGGTTAAGCATTCCAGCCGGCTTCTGATGTTCCAGCTTCACCCTCTGACATACTTCGCAGGCTGACACAAACTGTGCCACTTCTTTCTTCATAGCTGGCCACCAGTAAACTTTCTTCATATCTTGATACATCTTGGTGGCTCCGGGGTGAATGCTGTATCTTGCATTATGAGCCTCTCTCATAATGTCTCCTTTTAGCCCAATGTCATTTGGTACACACAATCGACTCCCATAGCGGATGATCCCCTTACTGTCGAATCGGAACTCACTGTCCTTGCCTGACTGAACAGTCCTGGCAATCTTCACTAACTCTGGGTCTTCATGCTGTTTCTGAGCCACCTGCTCCAGAAACACGGGTGTCACTTTCATCTGAGCGACCAAGGCACCTGTACCAGACAACTCCAACTGTAGACCTTCCTCAATGAGCTTGTAAAACTCCTTCACCACTGGTCTCCTCTCTGCCGTGATGTGGGATAGACTGCCTAGTGACTTCCGGCTTAGAGCGTCTGCCACGACATTCGCCTTACCCGGATGATACTGAATCTTGCAATCATAGTCACTCAGCAGCTCTACCCATCTCCTCTGCCTTAAGTTCAAATCTCTTTGACTCAAGATGTACTGCAAGCTTTTATGATCTGTGAAGATCTCACATTTTACCCCATAGAGGTAGTGCCTCCACATCTTGAGTGCAAAAATCACTGCTGCCATCTCTAGGTCATGTGTGGGGTAATTCAACTCATGCTTCTTTAGCTGTCTAGAAGCATAAGCAATCACCCTCTCATTCTGCATAAGCACACAACCCAGTCCCACACGGGACGCATCACAAAAGACTGTAAAGTCCTCATCACTAGATGGCAGAGCTAAAACTGGTGCTGAAGTCAACCTCTTCTTAAGCTCTTCAAAACTCTCCTCACACTGGTCGGTCCATAGAAACTTCTGATTCTTCCTGGTTAGCCTGGTCAGAGGAGCTGCAATTTTCGAGAAGTCCTGAACGAACCTCCTGTAGTAACCTGCCAAACCCAAGAAACTCCTGATCTCTGTTACTGAAGTGGGTCTAGGCCAGTTAGCCACAGTTTCTGTCTTCTTGGGGTCCACCTCAATCCCATTCTCTGACACTACATGCCCCAAGAACGAAATGCTCCTTAGCCAGAACTCACACTTGGAGAACTTGGCATACAGGCCATGTTCCCTCAAGGTCTGTAGAACCAACCTCAGATGATGGGCATGCTCCTCTGCATTCCTGGAATACACCAAGATATCATCTATGAAGACAATAACGAAGTGATCCAGGTACTGACTAAACACTCGGTTCATGAGGTCCATGAATGCTGCAGGGGCGTTGGTTAACCCGAACGGCATCACAAGGAACTCAAAATGCCCATATCTGGTCCTGAAAGCTGTCTTTGGCACATCTTCTTCTCTGATCCTCAACTGATGATACCCGGACCTCAGATCTATTTTGGAGAAACAACCCGCTCCTGCTAGCTGGTCGAATAGATCGTCGATCCTTGGCAATGGGTACTTGTTCTTGGTAGTGACTTTGTTCAACTGCCTGTAGTCGATACAAAGTCTAAGGGATCCATCCTTCTTTCTCACAAACAAAACGGGAGCACCCCAGGGTGAGGTACTCGGTCGGATGAAGCCCTTGTCTACCAGCTCCTGCAACTGCTCCTTCAACTCTTTCAATTCTGCTGGCGCCATCCTGTAGGGAGGGATAGAGATCGGTCGGGTTCCAGGCATCAGTTCTATCTCGAACTCTATTTCCCTAGCAGGTGGTAAACCTGGCAGTTCGTCTGGGAACACATCTAAGAACTCTCTCACCACTGGCACCGAGGCGGGCTCTCTAACCTGACTACTAAGCTCTCTTACATGAGCCAAATACCCCTGACATCCCTTCCTAAGCAACCTACGAGCCTGAAGAGCTGATATCAGACCTCTAGGTGTACCCCTCCTGTCTCCTCTGAAGACAACCTCAGACCCATCCTGACCTCTGAACCTGACTACCTTGTCCCTGCAGTCCAAGGTAGCACCGTGGGTAGATAACCAGTCCATCCCTAGAATGACGTCAAAATCTGTCAAATCTAGAACCACTAGGTCGGCGGACAAGCATCTTCCCTCAACAAACACAGGGCTACACTGGCAGACTGACTCTGCCACTGATGGATCACACTTGGGTCCACTAACCCAGAGAGGACACTCTAACCCAGAAGTCATCAGACCTAACCTCCCCACGGCTCTCGGAGCAATAAAAGAATGAGATGCACCAGGGTCCATCAAGGCATACACATCTGAACAACCAATAGTTAAGTTACCTGCCACCACGGTGTTAGATGCATCTGCCTCCTGCTGTGTCATTGTGAAGATCCGTGCCGGAGCTGATGGACCTTCACCTCTGAAACCCGCTGAAGAAGAGGCTGCCCCTCTCCCTCTGCCTCTGCCACTGGCCTGAGTCATGGCTGGAGCTGCTGGCTGCGCCACACTGCCTGAAGCTGTCTGCTGGGACTGGGCCATCGGGACTGCTCTTGGACAATCTCGAGCCATATGCCCCTCTTGACCACATCTGAAACAGGTGTTCGTCCCAAACCGACATACTCCCCTGTGTGGCTTACCACACCTCGCACAAACTGCATTATCCGCACCAGAGCTTGAGCCACTCCCAAATCCCAGACTGGACTTGACTTTATTCCAGAACTTGTTCTTCTTACCCTTGGGCTTACCCCATCTCTTACTGCCTGAAGCTGCTGCACTCAGGGTAGAGGGATCTAATCTTCCCCCACCCGGAGTTTTAGAACCGGAAGACTGTGCCACTGACTGCTTAACTGTCCCCTGAACGATGGCACTAGCCTCCATTTTCCTGGCCATATCTACTATGGCATGGAAGCTCTCCCTGTCCACTGACTGAATCAAGGAGGAATACCTGGAATGGAGTTTCATGACATACCTCCTTGACCTCTTTGAATCTGTGTCCAGACTCTGTCCAGAAAAAGGCAACAGCTCCATAAATCTGTCGGTGTACTCCTCTACACTCATTTCATCCGTCTGTCTCAACTGTTCGAACTCTATCATCTTCAGCTCCCTTGAACTATCGGGAAAAGCCCATCCTGCAAACTCGTTTGCAAACTCTTCCCAAGTCATGCTGTCCACTCTCGGGTTCACATAATTCTTGAACCACTCCCGTGCCTTCTTGCACTTAAGCGTGAACCCGGCCATCTGAATGGCTCTACTGTCATCAGCCCCAATCTCATTAGTGATTACTTTAACCCTTTCAAGATACACAAATGGGTCATCCCCTTTTTCATACTGAGGAGCACCCAATTTCATGTAGTCGGTCATCTTAACCTTGCTCCCACTGGCTGAGCTAGGTCTAGAAGGTTGAGCAACTGGGGCTGCTGGTTCTGCTGGTGGTGGAGGTGGTGCAACATTTTCTGAGGTAGGGTTTGCTGGATTTGGATAGTATGGTGGGGGTGGGTACATTGGGTACTTAGAGTATGGTGGGTAGTATGGTGGGTATGGCATCTGTGTGGGATAAGGGGTGAAACTAGGGTAATCCGATGTACCTCCCATCGAATACCCTGGATGTTGTGAGAAATGAGGGTAGTGAGGTGGCTGAACAAATCCCGAGGCCTGAGTGCCTCCTTGGGACTCTCCCATACCTTCTTCTGACATACTAACTCCCAGACTGCCATCCCTTCTCTACTCTACATCCATATCATCCCCCATATCCTCTGACGCTCCTCCCTGAACTGTTCCTCTGACTGATCTACTTCTACCCAGATCCAAAGACCTTCTAGGGTCTCTTACTGCTCTGTCCCTGTTGGACCTGCTTGACATTGCCCTAGGCAATGTAGGAGGACGGGCGCTCATGCCCTCATCCTCAGGTGGCACTCCAGTCAATCTCGCTGATCGACGAGTTCCCCTCATCCTGTTTTCTGAAAAACAGTACACATAGCACATAATCATTAGCATCATATGGTTCATGTGGGCACACATGAACCCGCATCACATACATCACATATCATAGCATATCATTAATGCACATGCATATTATCATGGCATTTCACATCATCATGCAAGACAGGACTCCACATCCTATCCTAGTGGACATGATCCTTCCTATTGTGCTTGACCTTCTATAACATCTATGAGCCCGACACTCTAGGTCCGACCATATGAACCTAGGGCTCTGATACCATTCTGTAACGACCCGAAAATCGGACCGCTACCGGCGCTAGGATCCAGATCGGCTTAAGGCCGCCGGGACCCGTAGCAAGCCTGACATAAAACCTGTAAACCTGTATAATCCCATACATGATCCACAACATACATAAAAATTAAAATTTTTTCTTTACATGAACATCAACCAAACTCAACCTGTGCAAAAACATTAACATAACATTGATCCCTCTGTGGGATCTCATCAGTGCCCCCAAGGGGTGTCATAACATACGTTGAGTTGGTTTACATAAATGACATAAAATAACCAAGATCATGTATAAAAAGGGATACAACATTCTATGGTCAAGCACACACTAACATCCATAAACCTCGTTACATAACTATACTGTACTTTTACATTACAATTTGATCATGTCCATTGCTAGCTATTACATAAGCATGACTTCTTTACTCTATCCGGACTTCCGCACTATACTGTACCTGCAAGCCTGGGGGTAAAGGGAGAGGGGTGAGCTAAAAGCCCAGTGAGCTGAACTATAAAACATATTAACACTATGCTTTAATGAAATGCATCATAACACAAACAATTCACATAAGGGTTGGGTGAACTTGTCACCAATTAGTCCAAGCTAACATGGTGCCAGGCCGTAGCATGGGGTCCTGGTCTTCCTGTCATACATACATTACTTACCATTATTCCAGGGCCTCCTCTGGGCTCCTGGTCTTCGAGTCCACAATCGTGCCAGGCCGTAGAATGGGGTCCTGGTCTTCCTGTCATGGACTAATTGGGTCATCCAACATTCACCCACATCAACAATAATCGATGCAATGCGGCATATTCGTGAATACTAATGCAATCATCTTATTGCATAATCATGATGCATGAAACATGATAAAACATTTAATTTAAAAGATTGAGTTTAGTTCCACTCACCTCTGGCTGACTCTGACAACACCGAAGCAGCTGAACTCACTGCTGGGGTCCTCGGTTCCTCGGGTCCGAACCTACACAGGTGAACTCAAATGAGGGACCAAACATGCTAGAACATAACTCTAAACTACTCCCCAAAAACCCCCTAAAACATCATGAAAACATCACATAAAAACATGCAAGAAATGGCTGAACAGGGCACTTTCGGCGGCAGGTTCGGCGGCCGAAAGTCCCTCCAGAGCCGAAAGTCAGGCAGGTTCGGCGGCACCTTCGGCGGCCGAACCTCCCAGACAGATCCGAAAGTCTTCTTTCGGGGGCAAGCTTCGGCAGCCGAATGCTGCCTCCACAAGGGGGTTCGGCGGCCGAAACTCCCTTCGGCGGCCGAACCTGGTTTCTGCCAGAAGGGCAGAAACTTGGTTCACATGAACCCCTTGCCTCCCAAAGCCTCAAATCATGCATAAATCTCAACCAAAACATGCATACAAGTTCCTAGGGGTCTCAAACAGTCATATACCCCAACTACAACATTTCAAACACACACAATCAACACACATTGTTCAAAACATCAATAATAACCCATAACTCAACATATAACCTAACATGCATTTCTACCCATAGATCTTGCATAAAACTTATTTAAAACACATAAGGAGCTTAAGATCGGCTCTTACCTCTTGAAGATCGAGAGGGAGACGACCTAAACTTGGAGATCCACGAAAATGAGCTCCTGAGTTCCCAAAGCTCCAAAACTTGGTTTAAATGCTCAAAACGTGCAATGTGAGTTTAAAACTCAAGAAAAATGGAAGAGATTTGGAGGAAGAACACAAGAGTTGCAAAGGGAAGGTCGGAAGCTTGCTGTGGCCGAAAATGGGAGAAAACTCGCCCATTTCGGTTAAGTGTCCCTTTTATAGGTGGCTGGCCAGGCCACGTTCGGGGGCCGAATGCGCTTTCGCATCCATGCAATGTTCGGCGGCCGAACTTGACTTTCGGCGGCCGAACCTGGACTTCCCTAACTCATGCTTTCGGGGGCCTAACGTGCCTCCAAAACGCATGCATGTTCGGTGGCCGAACTTGACTTTCGGCGGCCGAACCTGGGTTTTCCTCCAAGGAATTTTCATGCAAAAACTCATTTAATTTCATACTTAAAATCATAAAACACATTAAAACATTTTTATAAAACATGATTCTACCCTTCTAGAGGTCTCCGGCATCCGAGATTCCACCGGACGGTAGAAATTCCGATACCGGAGTCTAGCCGGGTATTACATCATATCTCATATCATGTCATCTCATCAAGGGCTAAGGATCATCCAATATCCATCCACATCAACAACATATTATGCAATGCATCATATTCGTGGATTCTAATGCAAAACAACCTAATACATATCATGGCATTTTATGATGCATGGATCATGCTAAAACATTCATTAACTTTAAAAACATAGTTCTGTTTCACTCACCTTTAGCAACTGCTGGGCTAACTCAGGACCAACTAACTCTGAAGCAGCTAACACTGTTGACTTCCTCGGTTCCCCAGGTACGATCCTACACTGGTGGACTCAAATGAGGGACCAAACAACTCTAACATAATACTAAACATCTCCCCAAAAACCCCTCTAAAATACCTCAAAACATGCATGCAAAGCAGGCAAAGGAAGGCTGGACAGGGCACCTTTTGCGGCACATTCGGCGGCCGAAAGTCTCCTCCAGAGACGAAAGCCAGGCACTTTCTGTAATGACCCAAAAATCGGACCGCTACCGGTGCTAGGATCCAGATCGGCTTAAGGCCGCCGGGACTCGTAGCAAGCCTAACATACATCCTGTGAACCTGTTTAATCCCATACATGATCAACAACATACATAAAAAAATGAACTTTTCTTTTTCTTTCATGAACCAAACTCAATCTGTGCATGCATTAACATAGACATTAACATTAACCCCACCTTGGAGTCCTCATCAATGCTCCAATGGGATGACATAATCATGCATTAAGTTTGGTTAAACATAATTATCCATAAACATTTAAGATCATGTATCTAAAAAGGGATTTACAACATACTATGGTCAAGCACACTTCTAAACCTCAATATCATCATTACATTACATAACTCAACATTACATTACAATATCCATCATGTCCACTACGAGCTATTACATGACTAAGACTTTACTCTATCCGACCTCCTGCTCTATCCTATACCTGCAAACCTGGGGGTTAAGGGAGAGGGGTGAGCTAACAAGCCTAGTGAGTAGAACCATAAAAAAACATATTAACAAACATGCTCATATGAAATGCATCATAACTCAGACAATTCACATCAAGGGTTGGGTGAACTTGTCACCAAATAGTCCCAGCATCATTTCGTGCCAGGCCGTAGCATGGGGTCCTGGTCTTCCTGTCATGTCATACATTACTTACCATTTTCCCAGGGCCTCCTCTGGGCACCTGGTCTTCAAGTTCCATATCCGTGCCAGGCCGTAGAATGGGGTCCTGGTCTTTCCTCAGGGACTAATTGGGTCATCCAACATTCACCCACATCAACAATAAAGAATGCGATGCAACATATTCGTGAAATCTAATGCAATCATCCTATCGCATAATCATGATGCATGAAACATGATAAAAACATTAAATTTCTCAATTTAAAAGATTAAGTTTAGTTCCACTCACCTCTGGCTGACTCTGACAAACATCGAAGCAGCTGAACTCACTGCTGGGGTCCTCAGTTCCTCGAGTCCGAACCTACACAGGTGGACTCAAATGAGGGACCTAACATACATAAACATAACTCTAAAAATATCCCCCAAAAACCCCCTAAAACACCTTAAAACTATCAAGGAAATCATGCAAAGGAGGGCTGAACAGGGCACTTTCGACGGCAGGTTCAGCGGCCGAAAGTCCCTCCAGAGCCGAAAGTCAGGCACCTTCGGCGGCACTTTCGGCGACCGAAGGTTCCCTCCAGAGACGAAACTCATGCATGTTCGGCGGCACCTTCGGCGGCCGAAAGTCCCCTCTAGAGACGAAGGTCTACTTTCGGGGGCAGGCTTCGGCAGCCGAAAGTTGCCTCCACAGGCAGGTTCGGCGGCCGAAAGTCCCTTCGGCTGTCGAACCTGGTTTCTCCCAAAGGGCAGAAACCCGGCTCCAACATGCACAAATGCCTCCCAACTCATTCAATCATGCATTTTCCTATTCTACAACATGCATACTCAAGCATACAAGCTCCTAGAGGCTTCAAACTATCCTAAACCCCAACTACAACACATCAAACAACCCACATTGTTCATAAACATACATAAACCCATAAACATAACAATAACCTAACATGCATTTCTACCCCATAGATCTTCATAAAACTTGTTTAAAACATGAAAGAAAGGTTGGATCTAAGCTTACCTCTTGAAGATCGAGAGGAAAGGCGATCCTAGCTTGGAGGTAGGGAGAAATCCACTCTTTGGTCTCCAAGCTTCCAAACTTGCTCTTTTCCTCAAAGATCTTCAAACGAAGAGAAAACTCATAAGAAAATCATGAAGATTCGAAGGAAGAAGCTCAAAATCGATGAGGGACGGCGGAGAACTCACCTTGGCCGAAAACGGGGAGAAAAGCTCTCCCGTTCGGACATGGGGACCCCTTTATAGGTGGCTGGCCAGACCACTTTCGGGGGCCTGACGTGCCTCCGCATGCATGCCATATTTGGCGGCCGAACTTAAGGTTCGGCGGCCGAACCTGGACTTCCCTCACTTATGCTTTCGGGGGCCTAACGCACTCCCGAAACGCATGCACGTTCGGCGGCCGAACTTGGGATTCGGCGGCCGAACCTGGGTCTTCCTCCAAGGCTATTTTCATTTAAAAACTCAACTTCCTTTTTACTTAAAATCATAAAGTAGATCAAAAAATTTTATAAAAACATGATTTTACCCTTCTAGAGGTTTTCGACATCCGAGATTCCACCAGACGGTAGGTGACAGTCGGTTGTCGAGGTCGGTCAAAAATAACCCTTTTGGTTACCAACAACTTAATAACTTGTAGATAGTGGTAAAGGGATCGTATCCACAGGGAATCAATACTATTTATTCTTCTTATCAAGACCAAGTAAATAAAGAGACAATAAAAGTAAAATTGGGGGTTTTGAAGATTTGATGTCTAAACTAGAATTGAAAGCAAGCAAGTAAAGCAAGTAATAAAGTAAAGAGAAATCAATAATGAGAAAAGCCTAGTTGAAGAATTGGATCCACTTTAGTTGTTGGGATTGATCATTGACACAAAAGATTCTTTTATTAGGTTCAATAAATTAGTTTAGGAGGTGGAAGAAGCTTCTCACCAACCAAATCCCTCCTTAAGCTTAGATCAATTAGGGAACGTCCTCTAATCAATCACTAATCAACAAATTGCCAAGGAACGTCCTTGGGCCATAGGCAACAAACAATTGTTGATTGCATTAAGAGAAAGAGAGACCTAATTCTAGCTACCCATAAGCATGGTGATATTGCTAGATTATGCAATTTCTTGGTTTTTTACACCAAGTGTTCTTGTGTGTGAACAATTCCAGCAATTACGGACTAAGAATTATCCAAACAAACAGATTTATAACTTTGCAATCAATAATCAATAGGCCAATTTGATTAAGATAACAAGGCAACAATTAATTAAGCACAAAATTGCATAAATATTGATTAATAAAAGATTAACACAAAGGTTCAGATCTCACAATCCATGAACAACCAAAGTTTCACCTTATTCTTCAACTAGCAAAAGGGTTTCAGCCACTCATGGCTGAAACTAACATAAAAGAAAAGAAAGAAAACAAGAAAAAGGAAGAAGAAGGGCTGGCGCAAGGGCGCAGCTGCTGGTGCAGCTTCTGCCGTAGGTGTCTTGATCCAAGGATAGTCCCCCGAATTCCAGGATGTCTTCTTTGCTGGTTTGCATGCCTTTTTATAAGTGAAGAGGCTGCCCTAATTTTCCTTTTTAGTTTGGGACTCTTTTTTCCTATTTAGTCTTGAATTCTTGGAGGGCATTCTTGTCTTTTTATTTCTTGGCTTCCTGAATATGTAGGAGAGTGTGCTGAGGTGTAAATAGGTGTTTCTGAGCTGTCCCACGTGTTTGGAGTGCGTGGGGATTCGTGTTGACTTGGTCAGCAAGTTTGACAGATTCTGCTGGTTTTTTGCCTGCTGGTGCTGTTTGCCCGTCGCTGTTTGGGCAAACAGGCTGTCTGGGATCACTGTTGGCTGCATATGCTCTGTTTCTGACTTTCTTTGCTGTTTGCCCAGTGCTGTTTGGGCAAACAGTCTGGACAGCATACTTTATTACTTTTTCCTCTTTATCTCAGCTTCTCCTTGGCTTGGGCAATCAAGTTGGGCAAACCATGCTTATTCTCTTTTGCTGTCTTTTGGGCAGAATTAAGGCCATTTTAGCCAAATTACCATTTTGCTCCATTTCCTACAAAATAAGACAAAAACCACAAAGTTAGGTAGAAAATGTGTAAATTGACATAAATATAAACATAGAAAATGGGTCTAATTTTGGCTCTATCAAATACCCCCACACTTAGCCCTTTGCTTGTCCTCAAGCAAATAGGTTTAGTCAAACAAGCTTCTTTTTCCACTTGATCCTTATTACCACTTAAACTCATACCCTAGACCCCTACTTTGAAGCATTGTAGTGAAGTGTGCATGCACCAAGGTTACTTTCCTCTTTTCCTTGTCTCCCTTTACTTACCATGGCTAGGATTTGTTTTCCTCAAGAGAGATCATACACATTATATGTTAAGACTTTTTCTAGCTTTTGGTGTGACTTGCCCTTACCTTGAAGTACTTTATTCAGACTTTTGCACTTTGATTTTGCTTGGAAAGATCACCAACCTTTTGACGTGAAGGTACATATTTGTGATACCCACCCCCAGTTACTCAGTTGATCACCTTTCCAAATGGCTACTAGCTCTTTTCATAGTCTTTTTGACCATTTGGAATATTCTTTTGTTTGTGCTTTTGAGGACTTTGCCTTTGCTTAATTTTCTTTCTCTCAATGATTTGGGCAAATCAACACCAATTGCTAAATCAAGCCACATTAAGTTCATTCACACAAATTTAATTTTTTCTCAATCGATTGAGGGTCATCAATATATTTTTCACCATGGCAAGCTCAAGGATTCAATTCAAAAGGAAATTCCCAAAAATGAATGCAACTCACTACAAGTGATTCAACTTAGGTTTAAGGAGTTATCACATCAATGGGGTCATGGAAAGAAGGCTCATCCAACATAGCCTATGTATTTGAGTAAAGCAAACCAAAAAAAGAAGAAGAAGGTTGGTTGTGGTTGTGTGTGTATTATTGAAAGCATAAAAATGAAAAAATTTTGCCTAATGCAAGCAAACTAAAGATTAAAGCAAAAATAAACTTAAAAGTAAAATTCAGAGATATGCACCCCCACACCTAAATCATGCATTGTCCTCAATGTATGGAAAAATTAAAGTTCAAAAAGAAAAACTGGTACTTCCCTGGTGTGGTTGTTTGCCCAGTGCTGTTTGGGCAAACAGCTGGGTGAACTAGCTGTCTCTGCGTGCAGGTGGCAAGATATGCTGTTTGGTGGTGGACTGCTGGTTGGTAGGCCTACTGATATAGGCTGCTTGCTGACCTGCTGCAGGTGTTTGACCAGCTTGTGTGGGCAAACAGCTTGGTATGCTGCTGTGTGGGCAGACAGTGTGCCAACTTTTTCTGAGTTATCTATGCTGTTTGCCCAGCTTGTGTGGGCAAACAGGTTGGTCATCCAACTTTAACCTGCAAAATAACTAAAAACCTGGAAGTGGGTTATGGTACTGATTTCTGCACTCCTGGTTGTTTGCCCATGCTGTTTGGGCAAACGATGACATATCTCTGTTTTGTTTTTTTTTTTTTTTTTTTTTTTTATTAGCTGAAAGCAAAAATGTGGCTATTCGAACTAAAACTAAAAATGACTAAAAATAAAATTCAAAAATGTGCACCCCCACACCTAGCTCATGTATTGGAAAAATAAAGTTCAAAGAAAATTGAGTACTCCCTTGGTGTGGTTTGTGTGGTGCGCCCTTGTTTAAGGTCACGGGCTGGACCTTCTCCATTTGATCAAGGCTCAAGTAATTGGGGGAGGGAAAAGGGTCCCAACTGCATTGAGTAAGAAGTGTAGCGCGCCTTTGGATTTGGTCATCACCCCTCCTATTTCTTTCATGTACTCATGAAGTAACATGATTAGCTCCTCCTCTTTGAGGTGAGGTGTACTTCTGGCCCTTGTGTTTGCATTTTTGAGATGATTGGGCAGCACTTGGAACTCCAATGCATTTTTCTCCATAGGTAGCTGTAATTTAGTATCGAATTCGGGCAAAATAAATTCTACCTTATGTTGCTGTTTGGGCGAACAGCAATCTGTCTTGACTTGCTGTTTGGGCAAACAGGATTCTGCCTTGACTTGCTGTTTGGGCAAACAGCAATTTTCTTGTACAATCTGCATAGCTTGTTTGGGCAAACAAGCTTCTGCCTCCTTTTCCTCTGCTGGTGGTTCGGGCAAACAGCAACTTGCTTGTGCCAGAAATCTGGTTGTGCTGGATTCTCCTTTTTCATGCCGTTTGGGCAAACAACAACTTTCCTCATGTTCCTTTGCTGGCTGTTGTTCGGGCAAACAAGAGTCTGCCTGTTGTTGCTGTTTGGGCAAACTGCAATCTTTTTGTTCTTTCTGTACAGCTGGTTTGGGTAAACAGTAACTTGATGGTTGCTTTTCTGCTGATTTTGCAGGTGAACAGTGTTCTGCCACAGCCGTTTGGGCAACTGATGTGGGCAAACTGAGGTTTTCTTGCTGAATTGACTTGGGTGGTCTGCATTCTGTCTCAGTTGGCTGCTGAACCTGTTTGGGCAGACAGAGGCTTGCCTGATCTGCCTTTGCGGGTTGTTTGGGCAAACAGTCATCTGCATGTTTTGCCGCCTGTTTGCTTGTTTGCCCAGTCTGTTTGGGCAAACAACAGTCTGTCTGCTCTAGGCAGAAGTCCTTTGCTGTGTGTTGCAGCTCCACTTGGCTCTTTTCATCTTCTTGGCTGTCCTCCCTACAAAAATCATTGGTTAGCATATCATTTTGATTTATATCAAAAGTTTCTTGGCTCCAATAATCAATGATGTCTAAACCATCAACAGGTTCTGGTTCAGTTGGGGCATTTCCAGAAGTTGCTGGTGTTTGGACAGCAGCAGGTTCTGTTTCTTGGGGACTTTCATCATCATCCCATACATCTTGAAGTTCTTGCTCTCTTCTCAACATGATTGCACTTAACGAGGTGGCCATTTGATCCATTTGCTGTTGCATCATTTGCATAGTCTTCACTACCTCATTAAGAGTGTCATTGAAATTTGGAGGTGCTGGTTGAGCTTGATTTCCTTGGTAGTTCTGGTAGTGGTCAACCCCAGCATAATCATAATTCGGATGGTCTCCCCAATATGGATTGTATGTATCAAGGTAGGGATCATGTCTTGGCTGGCTATAGTATCCTCCAAATGCATCTACTTGTTGGTCATCCTCATAAAGTGTAGGACATTCAGAGGTTAGATGTCCTACATATGCACATATCCTACATGGTTGGGATTGCTGAAGTTTTCGAGCCTGTAGAGCTAAGACATATCTTTCCACAATAGAGGTTATGTCAGGAATTTGAGAAGGGAGATTAGATGTACTTACCTCCTCCATGATTCAGATCTGCAATGGTTTGGTGTGATTAAGAATGTTGCTGGTTCTGTTCGAACAGCAACTCCAAGTTCTGTTATGGCAGATTTTGTATGTGTTGTCCCTTGTTTGGACAGTAGAGGCTTCAACAGGGGCTGTTTGGACAGCAGCTGTTGATGTGGATACTTTTGAGGCTTGGTTCCTCTTCTTTAGTTGCCTTGATGTGCGTTCAATTTCTGGATCGTAAGGTTGAATGTCCTTGCGTCCAGACCTGGTCATGAAAGAAAAATAGATTAGTTAAATTGATTCCCCGGCAGCGGCGCCAATTTTTGACAGTCGGTTGTCGAGGCCGGTCAAAAATAACCCTTTTGGTTACCAACAACTTAATAACTTGTAGATAGTGGTAAAGGGATCGTATCCACAGGGAATCAATACTATTTATTCTTCTTATCAAGACCAAGTAAATAAAGAGACAATAAAAGTAAAATTGGGGGTTTTGAAGATTTGATGTCTAAACTAGAATTGAAAGCAAGCAAGTAAAGCAAGTAATAAAGTAAAGAGAAATCAATAATGAGAAAAGCCTAGTTGAAGAATTGGATCCACTTTAGTTGTTGGGATTGATCATTGACACAAAAGATTCTTTTATTAGGTTCAATAAATTAGTTTAGGAGGTGGAAGAAGCTTCTCACCAACCAAATCCCTCCTTAAGCTTAGATCAATTAGGGAACGTCCTCTAATCAATCACTAATCAACAAATTGCCAAGGAACGTCCTTGGGCCATAGGCAACAAACAATTGTTGATTGCATTAAGAGAAAGAGAGACCTAATTCTAGCTACCCATAAGCATGGTGATATTGCTAGATTATGCAATTTCTTGGTTTTTTACACCAAGTGTTCTTGTGTGTGAACAATTCCAGCAATTACGGACTAAGAATTATCCAAACAAACAGATTTATAACTTTGCAATCAATAATCAATAGGCCAATTTGATTAAGATAACAAGGCAACAATTAATTAAGCACAAAATTGCATAAATATTGATTAATAAAAGATTAACACAAAGGTTCAGATCTCACAATCCATGAACAACCAAAGTTTCACCTTATTCTTCAACTAGCAAAAGGGTTTCAGCCACTCATGGCTGAAACTAACATAAAAGAAAAGAAAGAAAACAAGAAAAAGGAAGAAGAAGGGCTGGCGCAAGGGCGCAGCTGCTGGTGCAGCTTCTGCCGTAGGTGTCTTGATCCAAGGATAGTCCCCCGAATTCCAGGATGTCTTCTTTGCTGGTTTGCATGCCTTTTTATAGGTGAAGAGGCTGCCCTAATTTTCCTTTTTAGTTTGGGACTCTTTTTTCCTATTTAGTCTTGAATTCTTGGAGGGCATTCTTGTCTTTTTATTTCTTGGCTTCCTGAATATGTAGGAGAGTGTGCTGAGGTGTAAATAGGTGTTTCTGAGCTGTCCCACGTGTTTGGAGTGCGTGGGGATTCGTGTTGACTTGGTCAGCAAGTTTGACAGATTCTGCTGGTTTTTTGCCTGCTGGTGCTGTTTGCCCGTCGCTGTTTGGGCAAACAGGCTGTCTGGGATCACTGTTGGCTGCATATGCTCTGTTTCTGACTTTCTTTGCTGTTTGCCCAGTGCTGTTTGGGCAAACAGTCTGGACAGCATACTTTATCACTTTTTCCTCTTTATCTCAGCTTCTCCTTGGCTTGGGCAATCAAGTTGGGCAAACCATGCTTATTCTCTTTTGCTGTCTTTTGGGCAGAATTAAGGCCATTTTAGCCAAATTACCATTTTGCTCCATTTCCTACAAAATAAGACAAAAACCACAAAGTTAGGTAGAAAATGTGTAAATTGACATAAATATAAACATAGAAAATGGGTCTAATTTTGGCTCTATCAGTAGGAATTCCGATACCAGAGTCTAGCCGGGTATTACACTTTCGACGGCACCTTCGGCGGCCGAAAGTCTCCTCCAGAGACGAAAGCTAGGCACTTTCGGCAGCACCTTCGACAGCCGAAAGTCCCTTCCAGAGCCGAAAGTCCATTTTCGGGGGCAAGGTTAGGCGGCCAAACCAAGCATTCAAAGGCATGTTCGGCGGCCGAACCTAAGTTCATCCAGAACTCAGCCTCTCATGCATACAAGCCTCCCAAACCTTCCAACACCCAAAACATGCCTCAAACTCTCCAAAACATGCATAACGCACACAACAAGCATATAGGGGTCTCAAACTAGCCTAAACCCCCAACAAAACATCACATAACATGTAATAACATACTTTTGTCACAAAGGGTATCAAAACCCTAAACATGCATACCATGCAACTCATGCATAAAACCCTCTTAACCCTTCATAAAACTCATTTAAAACCTCATAAAAACTAAGGATCTACACTTACCTCTTGAAGAACAAGAGTTGGTGCGACCTCAAACTTGAAGATATGGAGAATCCAAACTCCAAAGTCTTCAAACTGCAAAACCTTGCTCAAAGCTCACAACTCTTCAAAACAAGGAGAAAACTCATGAAAACTTTGAAAGATTTGAAGAAACATCATGAAAATAACCAAAGGAGAGCATGAGCCTACCCTTTGCATGAAAAGAGAGTGAATACACACTCCATTGTCTGTCAACGGGGCTTTTATAGGTGGCGAACCGCCTCTCCTTCGGCGGCCAAAACTGCATGCAAAACCATGCAACGTTCGGTGGCCGAACTTCACCTTCGGAGGTAGCAAAACCAAGCAATATTCGGCGGCCGAACTTCTCCTTCGGCGGCCGAACCTTGAAATGGCCTCCTTGCTCTTTTCTCTTCAAAACTCAATTCCTTTGCATTCAAAACTATAAAATCATATTTAAACCATTTTAGAAAACCCATTTTACCCCCCTAGAAGACTCTGACATCTGCAGAATTCCAGATTCCAATGGAAAGTCCGCCGGAAAGTAGGGATTCCGATGTCGGAATCTAGCCGGGTATTACATCAGGGGTGAAGGTCCATCAGCTCCAGCATGGATCTTCACAATGACTCAGCAGGAGGCAAATGCATCAAACACCGTGGTGTCAGGTAATCTCATCATTGGCTGTTCAGATGTTTATGCCTTAATGGACCCTGGTGCATCTCATTCTTTCATTGCTCCGAGGGCCGTCGAGAGGTTGGGTTTGATGGTCTCCGGGTTAGAGTGTCCCCTATGGGTCAATGGACCCAAGTGTGACCCGTCAGTGGCAGTGTAATACCCGGCTAGACTCCGGTATCGGAATTCCTACCGTCCGGTGGAATCTCGGATGTCGGAAGCCTCTAGTAGGGTAAAACCATGTTTTTATGAAATGTTTTAATGTGTTTTATGTTTTAAGCATGAAAGAAAATGAGTTTTTGCATGAAAATAGCATTGGAGGAAAACTCAGGTTCGGCCGCCGAACATGCATGCGTTGCGGGTGTGCTTTAGGCCCCCGAAAGCATAAGTGAGGGAAGTCCAGGTTCGGCCGCCGAACCTCAAGTTCGGCCGCCAAACATGGCATGCATGCGGAGGCACATTCGGTCCCCGAACGTGGTCTGGCCAGCCACTATAAAAGGGTCCCTTAGCCGAAAACAGGCGAGCTTTTCCCCATTTTCGGCCAAGGTGAGCTCTCCGCCGTCCCTCACCCATTTTTGATGTTCTTCCTCTAAATCTTTCAAGATTTTCACTTGTTTTAACTTGGTTTTGAAGATTTAAGCTTTTAAGCAAAGTTTTGGAGCTTGGAGGTTCAAGAACCAAATCTCTCCCAACTCCGAGTTTTTGGGTCGTCTCTCTCGATCTTCAAGAGGTAAGAGCCGATCTTAAGCTCATTTTATGTTTTGAATAAGTTTTATGCAAGATCTATGGGTTAGAATGCATGTTTAGGTTATGGTTATGTTTATGAGTATAAATGTGTGTTCTTGAACAATGTGGATGCTTGATGTGTTGTAGATGGGGTTTATGATGGTTTGAGACCCCTAGGAACATGTATGCTTGCGTTTGTGTGTTGTAGAATAGGTTTGATGCATGTTTGATAAGTTTGGATGTAATACCCGGCTACACTCCGGTATCGGAATTCCTACCGTCCGGTGGAATCTCGGATGCCGGAGACCTCTAGAAGGGTAGAATCATGTTTTATAAAAATGTTTTAATGTGTTTTATGATTTTAAGTATGAAATTAAATGAGTTTTTGCATGAAAAGTCCTTGGAGGAAAACCCAGGTTCGGCCGCCGAAAGTCAAGTTCGGCCGCCGAACATGCATGCGTTTTGGAGGCACGTTAGGCCCCCGAAAGCATGAGTTAGGGAAGTCCAGGTTCGGCCGCCGAAAGTCAAGTTCGGCCGCCGAACATTGCATGGATGCGGAAGCGCATTCGGCCCCCGAACGTGGCCTGGCCAGCCACCTATAAAAGGGGCACTTAACCGAAATGGGTGAGTTTTCTCCCATTTTCGGCCACAGCAAGCTTCCGACCTTCCCTTTGCAACTCTTGTGTTCTTCCTCCAAATCTCTTCCATTTTTCTTGAGTTTTAAACTCACATTGCACGTTTTGAGCATTTAAACCAAGTTTTGGAGCTTTGGGAACTCAGGAGCTCATTTTCGTGGATCTCCAAGTTTAGGTCGTCTCCCTCTCGATCTTCAAGAGGTAAGAGCCGATCTTAAGCTCATTATGTGTTTTAAGTAAGATTTTATGAGTTCTTTGGGTAGAAATGCATGTTAGGTTATATGTTGAGTTATGGGTTATTATTGATGTTTTGAACAATGTGTGTTGATTGTGTGTGTTTGAAATGTTGTAGTTGGGGTATATGACTGTTTGAGACCCCTAGGAACTTGTATGCATGTTTTGGTTGAGATTTATGCATGATTTGAGGCTTTGGGAGGCAAGGGGTTCATGTGAACCAAGTTTCTGCCCTTCTGGCAGAAACCAGGTTCGGCCGCCGAAGGGAGTTTCGGCCGCCGAACCCCCTTGTGGAGGCAGCATTCGGCTGCCGAAGCTTGCCCCCGAAAGAAGACTTTCGGATCTGTCTGGGAGGTTCGGCCGCCGAAGGTGCCGCCGAACCTGCCTGACTTTCGGCTCTGGAGGGACTTTTGGCCGCCGAACCTGCCGTCGAAAGTGCCCTGTTCAGCCATTTCTTGCACGTTTTTATGTGATGTTTTCATGATGTTTTAGGGGGTTTTTGGGGAGTAGTTTAGAGTTATGTTCTAGCATGTTTGGTCCCTCATTTGAGTCCACCTGTGTAGGTTCGGACCCGAGGAACCGAGGACCCCAGCAGTGAGTTCAGCTGCTTCGGTGTTGTCAGAGTCAGCCAGAGGTGAGTGGAACTAAACTCAATCTTTTAAATTAAATGTTTTATCATGTTTCATGCATCATGATTATGCAATAGGATGATTGCATTAGTATTCACGAATATGCCGCATTGCATCGATTGTTGTTGATGTGGGTGAATGTTGGATGACCCAATTAGTCCATGACAGGAAGACCAGGACCCCATTCTACGGCCTGGCACGGAAATGAAAGACCAGGACCCCATTCTACGGCCTGGCACGATTGTGGACTCGAAGACCAGGAGCCCAGAGGAGGCCCTGGAATAATGGTAAGTAATGTATGTATGACAGGAAGACCAGGACCCCATGCTACGGCCTGGCACCATGTTAGCTTGGACTAATTGGTGACAAGTTCACCCAACCCTTATGTGAATTGTTTGTGTTATGATGCATTTCATTAAAGCATAGTGTTAATATGTTTTATAGTTCAGCTCACTGGGCTTTTAGCTCACCCCTCTCCCTTTACCCCCAGGCTTGCAGGTACAGTATAGTGCGGAAGTCCGGATAGAGTAAAGAAGTCATGCTTATGTAATAGCTAGCAATGGACATGATCAAATTGTAATGTAAAAGTACAGTATAGTTATGTAACGAGATTTATGGATGTTAGTGTGTGCTTGACCATAGAATGTTGTATCCCTTTGTATACATGATCTTGGTTATTTTATGTCATTTATGTAAACCATCTCAACATATGCTATGCCACCCCTGTTGGGGGCACTGATGAGATTCCACAGAGGGATCAATGTTATGTTAATGTTTATGCACAGGTTGAGTTTGGTTGATGAGTATGGAAAGAAAAGTTTTAATTTTTATGTATGTTGTTGATCATGTATGGGATTATACAGGTTTACAGGTTTTATGTCAGGCTTGCTACGGGTCCCGGCGGCCTTAAGCCGATCTGGATCCTAGCGCCGGTAGCGGTCCGATTTTCGGGTCGTTACAGAATGGTATCAGAGCCCTAGGTTCATATGGTCGGACCTAGAGTGTCGGGCTCATAGATGTTATAGAAGGTCAAGCACAATAGGAAGGATCATGTCCACTAGGATAGGATGTGGAGTCCTGTCTTGCATGATGATGTGAAATGCCATGATAATATGCATGATATGCTGATATGTGAAGTATGTGATGCGGGTTCATGTGTGCCCACATGAACCATATGAGGCTAATGTTTGTGCTATGTGTACTGTTTTTCAGAAAACAGGATGAGAGGAACTCGTCGATCAGCAAGATTGACTGGAGTACCACCCGAGGATGAGGGCATGAGCGCCCGTCCTCCAGCATTGCCTAGGGCAATGTCAAGCAGGTCCAACAGGGACAGAGCAGTAAGAGACCCTAGAAGGTCTTTGGATCTGGGTAGAAGTAGATCAGTCAGAGGAACAGTTCAGGGAGGAGCGTCAGAGGATATGGGGGATGATATGGATGTAGAGCAGAGAAGGGATGGCAGTCTGGGAGTTAGTATGTCAGAAGAAGGTATGGGAGAGTCCCAAGGAGGCACTCAGGCCTCGGGATTTGTTCAGCCACCTCACTACCCACATTTCTCACAACATCCCGGGTATTCGATGGGAGGTACATCGGATTACCCTAGTTTCACCCCTTATCCCACACAGATGCCATACCTACCATACTACCCACCATACTCTCAGTACCCAATGTATCCACCCCCACCATACTATCCAAATCCAGCAAACCCTACCTCAGAAAATGTTGCACCACCTCCACCACCAGCAGAACCAGTAGCCCCAGTTGCTCAACCTTCTAGACCTAGCTCAGCCAGTGGGAGCAAGGTTAAGATGACCGACTACATGAAATTGGGTACTCCTCAGTATGAAAAAGGGGATGACCCATTTGTGTATGTTGAAAGGGTTAAAGTAATCACTAATGAGATTGGGGCTGATGACAGTAGAGCCATTCAGATGGCCGGGTTCACGCTTAAGTGCAAGAAGGCACGGGAGTGGTTCAAGAATTATGTGAACCCGAGAGTGGACAGCATGACTTGGGAAGAGTTTGCGAACGAGTTTGCAGGATGGGCTTTTCCCGATAGTTCAAGGGAGCTGAAGATGATAGAGTTCGAACAGTTGAGACAGACGGATGAAATGAGTGTAGAGGAGTACACCGACAGATTTATGGAGCTGTTGCCTTTTTCTGGACAGAGTCTGGACACAGATTCAAAGAGGTCAAGGAGGTATGTCATGAAACTCCATTCCAGGTATTCCTCCTTGATTCAGTCAGTGGACAGGGAGAGCTTCCATGCCATAGTAGATATGGCCAGGAAAATGGAGGCCAGTGCCATCGTTCAGGGGACAGTTAAGCAGTCAGTGGCACAGTCTTCCGGTTCTAAAACTCCGGGTGGGGGAAGATTAGATCCCTCTACCCTGAGTGCAGCAGCTTCAGGCAGTAAGAGATGGAGTAAGCCCAAGGGTAAGAAGAACAAGTTCTAGAATAAAGTCAAGTCCAGTCTGGGATTTGGGAGTGGCTCAAGCTCTGGTGCGGATAATGCAGTTTGTGCGAGGTGTGGTAAGCCACACAGGGGAGTATGTCGGTTTGGGACAAACGCCTGTTTCAGATGTGGTCAGGAGGGGCATATGGCTCGAGATTGTCCAAGAGCGGTCCCGATGGCTCAGTCCCAGCAGACAGCTTCAGGCAGTGTAGCGCAGCCAGCAGCTCCAGCCATGACTCAGGCCAGTGGCAGAGGCAGAGGGAGAGGGGCAGCCTCTTCTTCAGCGGGTTTCAGAGGTGAAGGTCCATCAGCTCCAGCACGGATCTTCACAATGACACAGCAGGAGGCAGATGCATCTAACACCGTGGTGGCAGGTAACTTAATTATTGGTTGTTCAGATGTATATGCCTTGATGGACCCTGGTGCATCTCATTCTTTTATCGCTCCGAGAGCCGTAGGGAGGTTAGGTCTGATGACTTCTGGGTTAGAGTGTCCTCTCTAGGTCAGTGGACCCAAGTGTGATCCATCAGTGGCAGAGTCAGTCTGCCAGTGTAGCCCTGTGTTTGTTGAGGGAAGATGCTTGTCCGCCGACCTAGTGGTTCTAGATTTGACAGATTTTGACGTCATTCTAGGTATGGACTGGTTATCTACCCATGGTGCTACCTTGGACTGCAGGGACAAGGTAGTCAGGTTCAGAGGTCAGGATGGGTCTGAGGTTGTCTTCAGAGGAGACAGGAGGGGTACACCTAGAGGTCTGATATCAGCTCTTCAGGCTCGTAGGTTGCTTAGGAAGGGATGTCAGGGGTATTTGGCTCATGTGAGAGAGCTTAGCAGTCAGGTTAGAGAGCCCGCCTCGGTGCCAGTGGTGAGAGAGTTCTTAGATGTGTTCCCAGACGAACTGCCAGGTTTACCACCTGCTAGGGAAATAGAGTTCGAGATAGAACTGATGCCTGGAACCCGACCGATCTCTATCCCTCCCTACAGGATGGCGCCAGCAGAATTGAAAGAGTTGAAGGAGCAGTTGCAGGAGCTGGTAGACAAGGGCTTCATCCGACCGAGTACCTCACCCTGGGGTGCTCCCGTTTTGTTTGTGAGAAAGAAGGATGGATCCCTTAGACTTTGTATCGACTACAGGCAGTTGAACAAAGTCACTACCAAGAACAAGTACCCATTGCCAAGGATCGACGATCTATTCGACCAGCTAGCAGGAGCGGGTTGTTTCTCCAAAATAGATCTGAGGTCCGGGTATCATCAGTTGAGGATCAGAGAAGAAGATGTGCCAAAGACAGCTTTTAGGACCAGATATGGGCATTTTGAGTTCCTTGTGATGCCGTTCGGGTTAACCAACGCCCCTGCAGCATTCATGGACCTCATGAACCGAGTGTTTAGTCAGTACCTGGATCACTTCGTTATTGTCTTCATAGATGATATCTTGGTGTATTCCAGGAATGCAGAGGAGCATGCCCATCATCTGAGGTTGGTTCTACAGACCTTGAGGGAACATGGCTTGTATGCCAAGTTCTCAAAGTGTGAGTTCTGGTTGAGGAGCATTTCGTTCTTGGGGCATGTAGTGTCGGAGAATGGAATAGAGGTAGACCCCAAGAAGGTAGAAGCTGTGGCTAACTGGCCTAGACCCACTTCAGTGACAGAGATTAGAAGTTTCTTGGGTTTGGCAGGTTACTACAGGAGGTTCGTTCAGGACTTCTCGAAAATAGCAGCTCCTCTGACCAGACTGACCAGGAAGAATCAGAAGTTTCTGTGGACCGACCAGTGCGAAGAGAGTTTTGAAGAGCTTAAGAAGAGGTTGACTTCAGCCCCAGTGTTAGCTCTGCCAGCTAGTGATGCAGACTTTATAGTCTTTTGTGATGCGTCCCGTGTGGGACTGGGTTGTGTGCTTATGCAGAATGAGAGGGTGATTGCTTATGCTTCTAGGCAGCTGAAGAAGCATGAGTTGAATTACCCCACACATGACCTGGAGATGGCAGCAGTAATCTTTGCACTCAAGATGTGGAGGCACTACCTCTATGGGGTAAAATGTGAGATCTTTACGGATCATAAAAGTCTGCAGTACATCCTGAGTCAAAGAGATTTGAATTTGAGACAGAGGAGATGGGTAGAGCTGCTGAGTGACTATGATTGCAAGATTCAGTATCATCCGGGTAAGGCGAATGTTGTGGCAGACGCCCTAAGCCGGAAGTCACTAGGCAGTCTATCCCACATCACGGCAGAGAGGAGACCAGTAGTGAAGGAGTTTTACAAGCTCATTGATGAAGGTCTACAGTTGGAGTTATCTGGTACAGGTGCCTTGGTTGCTCAGATGAAAGTGACACCCGTGTTTCTGGAGCAGGTGGCTCAGAAACAGCATGAGGACCCAGAGTTAGTGAAGATTGCCAGGACTGTTCAGTCAGGCAATGGTAGTGAGTTCAGATTCGACAATAAGGGGATCCTCCGCTATGGGAGTCGTTTATGTGTACCAGATGACATAGGGCTAAAAGGAGACATTATGAGAGAGGCTCATAATGCAAGATACAGCATTCACCCCGGGGCCACCAAGATGTATCAAGATCTGAAGAAAGTTTATTGGTGGCCAGCTATGAAGAAAGAAGTGGCACAGTTTGTGTCAGCCTGCGAAGTGTGTCAAAGGGTGAAGCTGGAACATCAGAAGCCGGCTGGAATGCTTAACCCGCTACCTATTCCAGAGTGGAAATGGGAGAATATAGCTATGGACTTCGTAGTGGGGTTACCGGCGACGTCCAATAGATTGGACTCCATATGGGTGATTGTGGACAGACTCACTAAATCTGCTCACTTCATCACTGTCAGGAGTGGCTATTCTGTGGACAAGTTGGCGCAGGTGTACGTTGATGAGATAGTCAGACTGCATGGGGTTCCTGTTTCTATAGTGTCAGATAGAGGGCCCCAGTTCACCTCCGGGTTTTGGTGGAGTCTGCAGGATGCCATGGGTACTAGATTGGATTTCAGCACTGCCTTCCATCCACAGACAGACGGACAGTCAGAGAGGACCATCCAGACCATAGAAGATATGCTGAGAATGTGTGTGCTGGACTTTGGCGGTTCTTGGAGGCAGCATCTACCTTTGGTGGAGTTTGCCTACAATAACAGCCATCATGCTAGCATCGGGATGGCTCCATATGAAGCTTTATATGGAAGGAAGTGCAGGTCACCTATTTGCTGGGAGGAAGTTGGAGAATAGGCCTTGGCAGGGCCTGAGCTAGTAGAGATCACCAGCAGGGTGGTACCCTTAATCAGAGAGAGAATCAAGACGGCTACAAGCAGACAAAAGAGTTATGAAGACATCCGTAGAAGACTAGTAGAGTTTCAGGAGGGGGATCTGGTATTGCTTAAGGTGTCTCCAATGAAAGGAGTGGTTCGGTTCGGGAAGAAAGGTAAGCTGGCTCCGCGGTACATCGGACCCTTTGAAGTCTTGCAAAAGATTGGGAGTGTATCGTACAAGCTGGACTTACCTGCTTCAATGGAGAGAATCCATCCGGTTTTCCATGTTTCTATGTTGAGAAAATTCGTGTCAGATCCGGGCAAGGTTCTTAGTGAGCCTGATGTGGAGATCCAAGAGGATCTCACCTATGTTGAGCAGCCAGTACGGATCCTAGACACCCAGATCAGGAAGCTGAGAAACAAGGAAATCCCGATGGTGAAAGTCCTGTGGAACCACCACAATCTGGAAGAATGTACTTGGGAGACACGAGAGTCTATGCTCCGGCAATATCCTCATCTCTTTTAAGGTTAGTCTCTATGTATTTCATGTATGTATGCTATGTTGTTTGCTATGTATGTACTAGTTGAGGAACATTCGGGGACGAATGTTCTTAAGGGGGGGAGAATGTAATACCCGGCTAGACTCCGGTATCGGAATTCCTACCGTCCGGTGGAATCTCGGATGCCGGAGACCTCTAGAAGGGTAGAATCATGTTTTATAAAAATGTTTTAATGTGTTTTATGATTTTAAGTATGAAATTAGATGAGTTTTTGCATGAAAAGTCCTTGGAGGAAAACCCAGGTTCGGCTGCCGAAAGTCAAGTTCGGCCGCCGAACATGCATGCGTTTTGGAGGCACGTTAGGCCCCCGAAAGCATGAGTTAGGGAAGTCCAGGTTCGGCCGCCGAAAGTCAAGTTCGGCCGCCGAACATTGCATGGATGCGGAAGCGCATTCAGCCCCCGAACGTGGCCTGGCCAGCCACCTATAAAAGGGGCACTTAACCGAAATGGGTGAGTTTTCTCCCATTTTCGGCCACAGCAAGCTTCCGACCTTCCCTTTGCAACTCTTGTGTTCTTCCTCCAAATCTCTTCCATTTTTCTTGAGTTTTAAACTCACATTGCACGTTTTGAGCATTTAAACCAAGTTCTGGAGCTTTGGGAACTCAGGAGCTCATTTTCGTGGATCTCCAAGTTTAGGTCGTCTCCCTCTCGATCTTCAAGAGGTAAGAGCCGATCTTAAGCTCATTATGTGTTTTAAGTAAGATTTTATGAGTTCTTTGGGTAGAAATGCATGTTAGGTTATATGTTGAGTTATGGGTTATTATTGATGTTTTGAACAATGTGTGTTGAATGTGTGTGTTTGAAATGTTGTAGTTGGGGTATATGACTGTTTGAGACCCCTAGGAACTTGTATGCATGTTTTGGTTGAGATTTATGCATGATTTGAGGCTTTGGGAGGCAAGGGGTTCATATGAACCAAGTTTCTGCCCTTCTGGCAGAAACCAGGTTCGGCCGCCGAAGGGAGTTTCGGCCGCCGAACCCCCTTGTGGAGGCAGCATTCGGCTGCCGAAGCTTGCCCCCGAAAGAAGACTTTCGG